>NC_056443.1:10763789-11033789 GCF_018296145.1 Oncorhynchus tshawytscha | reverse complement strand
ATGGACAATTTCTGGGATCTTCTATTTCAGCCAATGAAACATGGGACCAACACTTCACATGTTGCGTTTATAATTGTGATTTGTATATTTCTATGCCCACTGCTCCCGTCACAGAGCTTCAGAATCTGGCTGTGTTGACATTTGGCTGCCTGTGCTAATGCTGTCTCTCAGTGGGAGTGTCTGGGTGGGTAATGAGAGCCATTTATCTGACTAAGCACAGCCTGCTGTCCTGATGGGGCCCTATGACGAGAGAGAGAGAGCATCATCAGACTAGGAATAAAAGGAGCGTCTCATGTAAAGTTCCAACTGCAGTGAATTGCCATGACACGTCTCACATTTTTTGGACAATGTCTACACTAATACTCTGTGTTACAATAGAGTATTGGCACTGATCAGTCTGAAAAAAAAAACGTGGCACTCTCTGGAGGTCATTCTCCCCTGTGTTGTTGTCTGGTGGTCAGTGCTGTGATTCAAATAGTCTTTGATTGACATAAGTTGGGACTAAATTAGGGTAGTTACATTTCACATAAATGGCAGCCTTTGTCCATTGGGTTACATTCAGTACATTGCTTTGAATGATCATTCATGTATTTTCAGAGAGGCTTTCGACTGAGCTGCCATATCATGCCATCATGCTCACTGCTCGGTCTTGTGAGGTGTGGGCTCCTCCTTGTGGTGACTGTACTAATAGACTCACAGCAGAGCTTTACTGGGTCTTTCTGATTTAGGGCTGTTTGAACAGGCAGCAAATATAATTATGTAAGGAAAAGAGAAAGCTCGCTGTTATGTTGCATGTTAGACACATCCGTACAGTCTGCCTTTAATAGGCGACTACCTATCCAACTGTGGTGAGGGGATACATTTAGGGGGCTGGTGGGCATGCCTCTTTCCCTACACATGCAGTGCCAGTGTCTGGCCGTCAATCCCTCTCCCTGTAACCAGAGTAGCCAAATGTAAAAGAATCCACTCTATTGTCCGGGCTCAGCGTTGGTTCACTCATCTCTGACTCTCCTTGCCCACCTGTGGCAGCCAGGTCAACGGAAGCTGATCTGCCCACTTGTGAAAAGCAAGACTTTAATACGATATGAATCTTGCAGGTGAATGATTAATGACATTAGGCCATAGCCTCGTAGCCGACAGGGGGAAAGGTCTGAGTGTCTGGTGGTTTACTTCACATTCATAATTGAGTTACTTTATCATTTAGACAGTGTGTGTTGAAAGGGGAGAGGGGCATGGGGAGGGCACACAGGCCAACACGGCAATATCCATCTCAAACTCCCAGAACCACACTTTTATTTCACACATTCTATTCTAGCAGCTTCATTTCCGTCTTCACAAAAATAGGATGAATACAAATTAAAAACCAGTGCGGTTGTTGGTGGTGTGTTTGTATTGTCACTTGGGGCCGCCACTGTGTCTGAGGTGGCGGAGCGAGGGAAGATGCCGTTCTTGCGGAAGAGGCTCTCTTTCACAATGGCATTGAGTGCGTACATCGGGTCGAGGGCCTTGTTCATGTCACCTGCATTCAGAGGGAGCACAGCAGGGGCAGTTACCGTGACAACTGGAGATGGACTGTAGTAAAGATAAAAGCTGGGCAGGACCATGATGTTACCCCCTGAATAGTTGTTCTACAGTATGCACCATTGCATGTGATGTTTATTTTGGCTATTTCAAAGTAGAAAACGTTTAAATATTCCAAGTCCATGATGAGTGGTTTTACCATGTTGCTAGAATTTCTCCCGAAGCCGGCCGCATCACATCGACAAGCACCTTCTCATCTCTACTTTTGACCTGCTTCTAATTTTGACCTTCTCTTGGTCAGCATTTTCACCAGTTTGGCTTCACGTTGAGGTTCGTTGATTTGTGGCAGTTTCATCCCTCGTTTTTCACCCACCTTAACAATAGTGCAGTTGGACACACATAACCGTTGGACACACACATAACCGTTGAACACACACATAACCGTTGAACACACACATAACCGTTGGACACACACATACCCGTTGGACACACAAACACACACAGGCTTTGTGTGCTCAGTCAAATTATTCAATCACATTGTACTTGCATACATTTAGGGAGACTTACGGTATTGTGCGGTCGTAATCCCTGAAAGAGACAGGAAAAAAGACGAGATATTTTAGAAAAATGTCTGTGAGTCCATGAAACTTGTTCTTTCACATCTGGTAAAACAAGATTGAAGAGTCAATCATGAGTCAATAGTGTTTATTCAGTTAAAGTACATGTGTTTGGCCCTCAGGGGCCATGGTGAGTTTGAAGAGCTAACTTACAATAACGGACTCATATTCTCCATAGGAAGTATAATTCTGTAACGATAGAACAAATCACTTTATTGGTCAATTGCCCACAAGGTCCAACCCAAATTGTACTTCCACTTTCAACCCAACCCCTCCGGCTGCCACACTGGCCTCCCGGGGAGATGTTATAGTGGGGGGTTAAGTGCTTTGCTCAAAGGTATAACGGTAGGCAATGGCATCTAGGATTTGAGACCCGGGATTCAAACTGGCTCGCCTCTCTAACCGCTAGGTTACTTGGCGCTCTAAATGGTTTACAACATTTGGTTTCAACACTATACAAATATAGACCCATAAATGTACTCACTAAAAAGGGAAGGGAATCTCTGTTTCATTGGACTCTGTGTCATTTGACATGAAGGGTCTGAAAGAGCAGTATGTTGGTCTCACTATTCTCACATTTAGTCAAACTCTTCCTAGTTTTTTGAAGTATTAGAACCCAACACTCACTGTGTTGTTGAGTTGAAGAAGTCTCATATTCATATTGTCTACAAAGGGGAAAAGAAAATCACATGCCTCACAGGTCACAACTCTATCCATTCACCCATACAACCTCTAATCTCCTATTTCCACAGGTAGGTAGATGTCTTACCTCTGAGTGCTGTTGAAGGGGACTGGGAATCCAAAGACATAGCCCAGGAGGATGACACCGAGAGACCAGGCAGGGATCATCTGTTCTCCGTGAGGGCCATTAGGTCTGTGAAAAAAATCCCATGTCCAGGGATAGGTTCATTCTGGGAGCACCTCTTGGCCAACATTCCATATCTTTATAAGGTGCAGGTAGTAGAACAGAGCTGTGTTTGTGTTTTTCCCTGGTTCACTGAAGAACATGGGAGAAAATTTAAGAACTCACATGTCCAGCAAGATAAATGATAAGGCCTGTCTCAAGGTTGTTCAAATATTTGCCAGTTGGATCACATCAGTGTGTGCAGGCCCCTAAATAATGTAACACATCAGGTTCAGTCTCAGGATTTAATCATGGATACCACTCTGAAACTGATTTGTCAGGGTTAATACACTGGGCTTTACATTTGTGCCACTGGCACAGAGATAATGGGAAGTACTTCACTTCTGCCTAAACTATGCAGTGAGAAGTTCCACTTTGGCTTCATGTGAACTTTACCCCACTTCCCAAAAGAAACTAACTGGTCAAGTCACATTATCAGGAAAGCTTGCATCTCTTTTGAGATAGGTGTAGTGGGGTCTTATGACTGACATGTAACATTCTTGTTGTACTTCAGGCTACTATAGCACTATAAGGCTTTAGAATCAGCATGGAGGATTGCTGGATTTAATTTGAAGACTTTGTACAGTATGAAATAATGAAGTCTTCCAAGCTAACATACAGGGAATTGTTTTGGCTTTTGTGAGTAGTGCGATTGTTTTCTAACAGCAAACATTTAAGACAGTTGTGCTGGTCTTGATATTAATTACACAGTACAGGTTGGATAGAATAATTTATTTTTGTAAACATCTATTTGTTTTGTTACAGGTATAAGTTAAAACTGTCACAATACATTACAACAGGTAGTCATTTTGCAGTGCTTAACATACATTTTTTTCAAGCTGTTAATTTAGTGAATTTTCTGTTGAGCTGTACCCTGTGGAATTATACTGGTCATTTCACCAGATGATGAAATACTACTTTGCAGTTTTTTTTGGGTAAAGATCCAAATAGGGGCATTAGGACTGTTTCCATAAATGACAAATGTGAAGTTAGAACAGACAGTCACATGCATGCTCTGACAAATGTTACACTCAATGAATTGCAGATGACTATCCACAATTCTTTGCCGAGACGTCTTATGCAAGCATACTCTCCCCAAGGTTATGACAAAATGAAGCAAGCATTTGAAAAACAGACTGGATGAGACCACAAGATACAGTACCTGCGTAATATTTCATACAACAGCATGAATAACCCGAAAAGGCATACAGCAAAACAATTCAACCATCAATGTGGTCAATGAATAGTAATACCATAATGCTCCAGGCAAAGGAATGAAAAACTAAATATTACATCAAACAATTCAACATTCGGTCTGGTGAAAGTGCATTGCCAGGTGGATGGGAACAGGACCCAGGCAAGAGATGAGAGGTGGACTGTGGGGACCAATTATGGACTCAGTCAATATGGAGAACACATGAAACTGCCATCAGGCATACTTTACAGCCTTCCATAGCATTGCACAAGACAACTAATTTAGGATCATGGACAGTCTCCAAAGTCCCCCTCCTCCATCTCTGTCCCTGCCCAGACCGCGACACTGCATCTTTGGGTATGTGTTGTGTGTTTATCGGAAGTCCTCAGCGGAGAACATGCCCTTGGCCCTGCGTAGGATGGAGTCCTTGGAGGCGTCGTATGGGTGCTCCTTGGAGGGTATCTCCAGCACGGCAGGGATGGACTCCATGTGCTGGTCAATGGCGTGACGGATCATCTCTGCTATGAACTGGTTTATTAGGATGATGCCGATGTCATTGCGAGTCAGGAA
The DNA here is from genome assembly GCF_018296145.1 of Oncorhynchus tshawytscha. Lineage (NCBI taxonomy): Eukaryota > Metazoa > Chordata > Actinopteri > Salmoniformes > Salmonidae > Oncorhynchus > Oncorhynchus tshawytscha. The sequence goes on along the minus strand of NC_056443.1, from coordinate 11,028,982 downwards.
ACTCCTGTGGGGGGCATGACAGAAGTAAATAAGTTAGAGACGACTGAACATTACAGTGCAGGTCTGTAAACAACAAAACACAAGGCATGTTGTCCAGCAGTAATTGAAGGCGTTATGATGAATCATATCACATAACTAGGCCTAATGGAACACAGAAATCATGATACCACCGGCCTATAGGTTGTAACACCAGATAATGTGACACACACACGGTATCCATTATACTGGGAGTTACAGGTTAGGTACCGTTTGGTGTAGCACTGAGAATTTTCAATGCCAGGTGTTAACTGTCTAGATAACATCTGACATCCCCTATGCAATTACAAACATAATGGAGCATCAACTGTCTTCACCCTGTGTGCAAACAAGCTCACAGTTTGTCTGCTTTTAGCTATTTATCTTCAATCTCATAATTAGGTAGATAGCTGGTAGAGTGATCAATTCACCTCACTAACTAGCTGACGAATAAGCATCAACTCACCACGTAGCTTATTCTTAATGTTTGTCCATTGGCTACCAGAGTGAGGACAGACATTTTTCAGAATCGACTTAAGGAAATAGCCCACTCCCTACCCGGTGTTGTGCCGAAAATCTCCCGACAGAATCCCCCCCCCCACCATTCACGTGAACACGCACACACTCAATTCTTCATTGCTGCGACTTTTTAATTGTATTTATTTCACCTTTATTTAACCAGGTAGGCCAGTTGAGAACAAGTTCTCATTTACAACTATGACCTGGCTAAGATAGAGCAAAGCAGTGCGACACAAACAAAGTTACACATGAGAACTTGCTTGCTAGATGGGGTTGCCAACTTTCTCACTACCAAATAAGAGACAAAAGGTGGCGTGCCAGTGCAGTGCAGCGGCAGTGTGGGTACAGTGTTGTGTGAATGAATATACAGTGTATATTCAACTGGAAAGCCAAACATTTTTATATTCCATTTAGTCTATAGCTTTACTAAAACTGTATAATTATGTAAACTTCTGTGAATAAACAAAATAAATTAAGAAATCACAATTTGAACCTTTACAGCAAAAAAATAAATAAATAAAATGCAAGAGGAAAAGAGGGGCATGAGTCACTCACCACTCACTTTTTCCATGGATATGTTTTGCTGCTCTTGACTGATTCAAGCAGTCCTTTGTAATTTTGCATAGCCAGAGAGAAGTCCTTACATGACAAGACACAGTTCACAGATATTTGAAGTTCATTTTTGATCAGCTCTGTGTTGCATCTGTTTCTTGAGTCTGACCATTTAATGGTCATCAGAGAGAAAATCCTCTACAATGGCTCCTCAGAGGCCAATCAGCTTCAGTTTCACCATTACATTTTCTGGTGAGAAATCAAACCACTTGTCAATGCATGTAATGACAGTGTCATAGAACTTCAAAGTCCTGTTACTGCTTGGAGCTTTGTGCTGACAATTGTTTGTCCATCAGCTGCTTGGTCTGGTATCCAAAAAAAGCTGTCCCGTTTCCACTGAAGCATCTTCATTTTGAGCCTTTGGACTTCCTAGTAAACATCTGTGATGCAAAGCGTTGTTTCCTCCAGCTTTTTTACAAGTTGGTCAAAAACACACAACCCACTTTGTGGAAAAAGCACAGATGAATCTCAGCAGCTTCTGTTTTTTCTTCATACTCAAACATACTCTTCGGTGCCACAAGACAGGTCTCCCCAAGGGACCTGAAGTATGAAGTAAGAGCTGGCCAGCTTTGCAGGAGACGAATGACAGCTGGATGAAGAGAGAGCCATCGTGTGCAAACATGTCGCATAATTTCACACCACTCAATGTCAATAAAGGCAAAAACTTCTTTGGGAAGCAGATACTGAGAAGTGGCTGTAGATCTTTAAAACAATTGTCTCAACATCCACTGACAGCTTATCACAGGCATACTTGCAGGCAATATGAGCTATGTGATTTGGGCAATTATCTTTCAGAATGCGATTGTTGGCACTGCTCAATAACTGGTAAACGCAGTGGTGTTTTCCAAAGTTGACATTGGCATTATCTGCAGCACAGGCTGTGATGGGTCTAATATCCAGTTCATGCTTTTCCACACAGTTCATCAGAGCTTGATGTAAGCCATTTGCAGTTTCATCACTGTCTTCATAAAAGTAAAGTAACTTGCACTGCACTCCATCAGACACAGAAATATCTGACGCACACTGGAAACATGTTTCTATTTTCCTTGTTTATGGCATCATTGGCAGCAGAAATACACGGGCGCACCTTCGGTCGGGGACAGATCATCCAAATATCCCGCAGTCTTTGGTCCTAAAACATTAATTGTAATCATCTCAGCTGTCGTTCGTCCCAAGTGCATCATCTTCACAAAATTTAAGTCATGAAACAAAGCACCGTTGAGCTCAAGGTTGCCAACAAAACAACGCATGCAAAGTAGCATGATCAATTCACCTCGCTAACTAGCTGCCGAATAGGCATCAACTCACCACGTAGCTTATTCTTAATGTTTGTCCATAGGCTACCAGAGTGAGGACAGACATTTTTCAGAAATAAACAATGAAATAGCCCACTCCCTACCCGGTATCTTATTCTGCCGCTATACAACTTTATATGCGTTTGTTGGTAATCTTGTTGTTTACGAAGTTTTTGGAACATATTCCTGTTGGGACGTTACACAAATTATACCCACTCTAGATAGCTAGCTATAACTTAACACTTACTTGAAGGTCTCCTCTATCTCTGCGATGCTGGTCTCCTTTTCGACCACCAAGAAATTCGGTTTACGATTTTTATTCAGCTCGCCAATGCCACCGAGTAGGAACCCGGTACACGTATCTTCATCACCAATGACGGCAATTAATTTACCTCGTCCTGCCATGATTTAATTCTACAAGATAAAATAGCAAAAACAAGCAATGACTGGATTTTATTCCTTCTCTGAATCACGAAGCTGTCAGCTGACCAGTACTTCCGCATTTGGGAGTTCTTCGGGGACGTCAGCTGTCACAAAACGCAGATAGTGCCATCTGTTGGTCTATAAAAATGTTTTATCATGAAATGGCGAGCAGGAAAAAATGACTGTCTCTCAATGAAAATGTAATACATTGAATAGCCCTGAATAGTTTTGTAAAAAAAAAAAAGTCGTGGTTTTTGTTTTCTGCCACACAAAGGACAAAATCCTTCTATATCGGAATGACGTGACGTCACGTCAGCTGATGAAGTCACGTGAAGAAAGAGAGGAAACGCAGCAGATAGGCTTACTCATAGGGCAAAACAAGTGAACATGGCAAGTATAAACGCTTATATTCTGATTTACTGCGACTCTGCATTGTGTAAAAGCAACGTATTTAGTGGTTCATACTGTTGTAGTGGCTACATTGTAGCCTATATTTTGTGTACTGTAGTGCGCTTGATAGTTTTCTGGCCTCGATGTCTCGCTAGCTAGCTGTAAACACTGATTTTTTTGTGACCACTTTTACTGTTGACAAAAGCAGATGCAAAGGTATTCTCCTTAGAGCCTTAAACAGTTTGTGGTGGCAGATAACTGTATCTCTCCCACAGATCCTAACATTTGTCCATGCATGTCATTTGTTTGTGTTTTAGACTACTAGCACTCTGACACAGGGTCTGGAGAGGATCCCTGATCAACTGGGTTATTTGGTGATCAGTGAGGATGGCGTATTGGCGGTATGTTCACACAAACATGCGCACCTACATGTCCTGCCCGGTTGCAGCACGCCTATCTTCCACTCCATCTCATTCCCAACTAGCCTGTTATTCCCTTCTCTCAGTCTGCAGGAGAGCTGGAGAATGATGAGCACACAGCGGGGGTCATAATGCAGATGATGCGGACAGCGTGCCGCTTCAGACTGCAGGGTGCTGCTGAGCCGCCCTTCAAACGCATGTCAGGTAAGTCAGACAACGCACACCTGGGTCCTAGAGTCACTCACACATGCGTGCGTGCGCACGCACACACACACACACACACAGTATTGCTGCTCCCATCATGCCACTCTAACCAGACCTCCCTGTGTTTGATTTCTCCACAGTCATGCTAGAGGACTATGTGTACACAGTGACCGTGTCTGGTCAGAAGGTATTTGTGGTGAAACGTCAAAACAACCATAGGGAACCTGTAGTGGTGTAGAACCGTGTAGTGAAGATGGGTTGGGAGGATGAAGGCCACCACTCCAATCAACGCACTCACACAGGACAGGGACTCAGTAATCCACTGAACTGTTCCGTTCCTATTTCTATAAGGTTTCAGAACAACAGAAGAAAGTACATATGAAGTTATACTGAACAAAAATATAAATGCAACATGCAACAATTTCAGAGATTTTACTGAGTTAAAGTTCATAGAAGGAAATCAATTGAAATAAATAAATTAGGCCCTAATCTATGGATTTCACAACTGGGCAGGGGTGCAGCCTGGGATGCCAGGCCCAGCCAATCAGAATACGTTTTTCCCCAAAAAAGGGCTTTATTACAGCCGGAAATACTCCTCAGCACCCCCCCAATCCCCTATGTGAAGAAGCTGGATGTGCAGGTCCTGGGCTGGCGTGGTTACATGTGGTCTACGGTTGTGAGGCCAGTTGGACGTACTGCCAAATCCTCTAAAATGACATTGGAGCCAGCTTATTCTAGAGAAATTAACATCAAATTCTCTGGCAACAGCTCTGTTGGACATTCCTGCAGTCAGCATGCCAATTACAGGCTCCCTCAACTTGAGACATCTGTGGCATCGCGTTGTGTGACATAACTCCACATTTTCGAGGCCTTTTTATTGTCTCCAGCACAGGGTGCATCTTTGTAATGATCACGCTATTTAATAAGCTTCTAGATATGCCACATGTCAGGTGGATGGATTATCTTGGCAAAGGAGAAATGCAGGGATAACAGGGATGTGCACAACATTTGAGAGAAATGTTTTTTTGTGTGTAATAAATATTTTATTTCAGCTCATGGGACAAACAATTTACATGTTAAGTTTATATTTTTGTTCAGTATAGATATTGAAGAATTCACATTGAATGGGCCACAATAGGCATCCAACTGCATGTGTAATCTTAATTGTTAACTTTTTGTAATGAGAAATGAAACAGAATAGTGCTGTGGTGTAGTCCGTACCGTATGTGACACAAATGAATTGTCAGTTTGTGTGTGGTAGTTAGACTGGAATTCAATCTATTCAGTTTATAGTATCAGCACACATGCTATTTAGTTTGAATGCTCCCCAACAATGTTTTCTTTAACATTCTGAATGTTGCAGATAAAAATACCTTGGATAGAGCTGGCATCTTTAAATACTCAATTGCATAGAAGCATGTCTGTTCTACTTAATACATTTCTATGTAGTAATGTTGTGCCCTACTGAATGTGGCTGGATGGAAATTTATATTTTTTGGGGTAACTCTGAGTTCAGGTTAGAAAAAAAACAGCAAAGTGTCATGAGTGTGCAATGTTGCTATAATTGCTATCGGTACAAATGTATATACACACATGCAATGACTGTTTTATCGTGAGCTATTGTCTTGGCATGTTATTGTGTGGGAGATTCAGGGCTTTATGTGATTACCTCAAAGCTTTGCTTAAAAACATCCACATGCTTTGAACTTGTTTACAAATGCTGTTTTCATGTAGCACTATGCTGAAATTGCTCTGCAATTTCCTGGTTGCTAAAGTTAATAGTTCGCCTAATTTCAGTTTAATAAAAACCAGCTAGTGTAGAGAATCAGTGTTTAAACTGCTGTGAAATATTTTTTCTATAACGGAAAATATTAAGCTGTTATAGTACAAGATGCAAAAACTAAAGGGGAAGCATATAAATAGCACACCAAACAAATCTACAGCAGGTTGGGTCGACCAAAAAGTTACAATGCAAACCATGCATATCTAAGTAAGATTTTAATCTGAAGATTAAGTGGGAGCACCTCTGAGGAGAATGGAACTGTTTTTATAAGCACTTGTTTTTCCCCTGCAAGATGCAATTGACTTTTCATAAAGTATCAGTTGTTGACAAACCTAATTAGAGAATCCACTCTGCTTACTGTCCAAAAACACTGAACAGGTTTAGGCTAAAATTGTTATGAAGAAACATTCAACTATTCAAGGGTCTCCATTCCTTCATGAACAACTATGTCCCACCTCACCCAATCAGAGAAGACAAATGACAATGTTTCAACAATTGAGAAAAGAAAAATAACATTTTATTGCATCAATGGCCTTTGAAATGACTGAAGGTCCTGCACTCTTCACATTGTTTAGGAATGGAACTGGCCTTCAGGTTCAGATCTCTGGAATGACTGAGTCAGGGGAGGCCATAGGGGTTTTACACCCGAAACAGCTCCATATACCGTTTCCAACAAACTCCCGGTATCCCAATACCCCCCCCAACAAAATCTAGTGGCCCACCCTTCCATTCCACAATGATCAACAACAGAACACAACCATCACATGAATCCATTTGTTATGTTTTTTTAAAACATGCAACTTAAAAACAATTTTACTGTTGAGGAAGTTGGGTGGCAAAAAGAAAAGAAACAGTCTAAAACATCTGCATGTATGACAATGGGAATAAAAGGAAAGAATGATGAAAAAAGGTTTCAGAACAGGAACTGATCGCAAAGTCCATAACTGCAAGTTCTACCAGACAGACACACTGAATTTAAAAAGTTGCAGTTTTTTTCCATTGATGTAATGCTCAGCCTGCACCCCTTCTACTCTTGCTCGCGTGTTCATATCTCGTTCGCTTCGGTCCTGCGATTTCTCCATTCTTTAGCGTTTCGACAGCTCGTTGGATAACCAGTCCAGTCCTTCGTATAGCCCAGTCCCCTGGGTAGCACAGGTAGCCTGGACATGCCACTGGAAGGAGAGACATAATGAGTTGCTGTACATAAATGCCAGTAATGTCATACATATGAATAACTCTGCAAAGCCACAGTGTATACTACATGGAACACATGTTTATCTGGTCAGAAATACATTTTACTGTACAACTCTTTGGAAGGACTGTTCAAGTGATAGTGAGAAAGAGAGAGATGCTCACAACTCTGCTGCGCAAGCTCTGCAGGCCCAGTTTGTCTGTGAGGTCGCTCACTGCCATAGCGTTGGGCAGGTCCTGTTTGTTTGCAAACACCAGCAACACTGCCTCCCTCAACTCATCCTCCTGCAGCTGTAGAGAAATAAATGAGAGAATTGGTTAGAAGGGAGGGAAAAACATTTATGCAGGCGGCCATTGTCAATGGGAAACCATAGACCACAGAAGGCTGTGTCAAAATGATCAGTCACAATGGCAACTATATAAATGTAATTTACCATTGAATTAATGTTTATTTGCCCATGCCAACCATAAGCTCATTTAAGGTTCCTTTTCACAGAAATACTGCAAATGCCAACACAAAAATAGTATTGTTCCTTGACCAAAAACAGTAGCTTAAATAGACATGTATGCAACATTTACCATTTTAGACAGCTCTTCTGCCGACTCTGCTACTCTCTCTCTGTCGTTGCTGTCCACTACGAAGATAAGGCCCTGTGAAGTCAAGGTTCAAAGGTCAGGCTACTGTTATTTTGTCTACTGTACATATTCACTTAGCTTTTTGGATAAACAAGAGGTTCTTTTGACAGGGTCCATTCTGACACATTGATTCTAGCACTATTTGTATATTTGAATTAAGACATCAAAGATATGCTATGATGACCACTGATGTAAGTCACTGCTGTCACAGGTGTGTATCATACCTGTGTGTTCTGGAAGTAGTGCCTCCAGAGGGGGCGGATCTTGTCCTGACCGCCCACATCCCACACAGTGAAGCAAATGTTCTTGTACTCAACAGTCTCCACGTTAAAACCTGCTCGGTCACCGAAGAGCGAGAGAGAATCAGCAACAGGAATTCACACAGAGACTAGATCCAGTATCACCAGTCTGACCTCTACCAGCATAAACAGCTCTGGTCTACATCATTATGGTAGAAATTAAGGTTCTGTATAAATGATAAGCTAATTAAAACCAATTTGCAATAGGAGTAAACTACTGCCGGTAGGTCAAATTGAAAATGAAAAACGATGGAATGGTGACCCAATTTTGTCTGATCTTAGGTGGGACAAACCATTATTTTCTTCCCTACTTACTTTGACTAGGTGTTTAGACATTTATCAACCAATCTGCTCCATCTAAAGAGCCCCCTCACCCAGCAAGCCCCATCAGCTGTGGCGCATGGAGGCAGTGCAGCCATCTCTTTTTTAAATTGTATTTTTTTATTTAACAAGGTAAGTCAGTTAAGAAGACATTCTTATTTACAATGACGGCATACTCCGTCCAAACACGGACGACGTTGGGCCAATTGTGCGCTGCCCTATGGGACTCCAAATCATGGCCGGATGTGATACAGCCTGGATTCAAACCAGGTACTTTAGTGACACCTCTTGCACTGAGACGCAGTGCCTTAGACTGCTGTGCCCAGAACTATGGTCATGAAAGGCTTAAAAGCATTCACTTCTATACCTCACCGTCATGTCCAAAAATATATATTTTTCTTAAATTTGACAGACTGAATTGTCGACTGCACAGCTCTGTGTGAACCTTAATGTCCATTTCCATAACCATTAAACAGGGTAGGCCTACATCTGTGAACAATTGGACTTGATTACCATGGCATCAAAGATTAGGCTCAGTGTGTGTCATGCTACGTCAGTCACCTGAACAAGACATCAAAAGAAATCTTAATAATTTGCTCACAAGCTCAATGAGAAAGCAAGTCCCCCATTTAATATCAGATTACTGAGGAAATGCTTTTAAAGACAGTGCCAGGAGTTGAGAAGGCCCATGTTTTGCATATGGTTGTGTATGCTAGAGATCTATCCATCTTTGGCCCTGAGATTTTCTTACCAATGGTTGGAATAGTGGTTACAATCTCCCCCAGCTTCAGTTTGTAGAGAATAGTGGTCTTTCCAGCAGCGTCCAAACCAACTACAGAAGAAAATAGTAAGGTCAAACTTCCCAATCATAATAAACCCAGATAGGTTACGTATTTTCCATACAAAAAACAAGCAAGACAAACTTATCGTACTGCAACTTCATGAAAGAGATAGGTAGCTATTACAAGAGGTCTATGTCAAATGAAATCCCTCTGACAGCTGACAGAGAGGGTGCTTAGTTTTCCATCAGCGCTGTCAAACTGCAATGATTTGGACAACGTATATAAATATATAGGGTAGCAACTGTGCTTTCAGCTCAAATTAGGAGCAGCATCCACAACCCCAAAATATAGGCTAACACACACAGGTGTGAGTTATGGTAAGAGTGATGTAAATGAGTCTAGATATTTTGTATTAAACTAGGGACCCATTATAAAAAGGTCACGACAGCTACAAACTTGAATAGTCCTGAGATGTGACGTAACTAAGCCATTCGTTGGTATTAAGTGAACAAACTACCAGTAATTATTGTGCAATAGCACAAATAGCTATCCATTTTCCTGCCTAAGCCTGAGTGTTATCCTAGCTAGTCTGTGTTCTTACTCCGATTGCTCTCAAAACGAGTAATGTTTACGTTACAAGACAAATAGAAACACATAGTAAACTACCTGTTCACTTAACTGTAATATTTCACAAAAAGCAAAGTACATCCCTGATAATGGCAACCCCTTCCCACTAAGCTAGCTAACGTTAGCTAGCAGCCAGGTTGATAAAAGGATTGCTCACCCATAAGTATCCTCATCTGTTTTTTGCCAAAAAGCCTGGAAAATATCGACGAAATTGTTAGCCCCATGTTGTGAAAGAGCTCCGCGCGACGATACTTAAATAGAAAACCAAAGCTGTTTATTGTAACCAGACAGAGAGTGGGTGCAGCTTTCCTTTCGCAGTCTTTTCAGATGCCACGTCCAGGCCAACGCGGAATAAATGACGTCATCGCTTTCACATAACTTTATTCACAGACGAGTCTTCATTCATTTTTTCCTCTCTCTTACTATCCTTCATTTTGCACCATGTCGCTATCGTTGATTTTTTCATTGTACAATGCATACAGTGTATAGTATCAACATTGGCACAGAAGTCGTTTATTGAGCTTTTCATTGCACAAGGCATAACGTGTATAGTATCAAAATGTGCTCAGAAGTAGTTTATTGAGAATGTTGAATACAGAGAATCTTCTGTGTTTGACAGATAACGGATTATTTCGCCCTTCGCAAGATGGCCGCTTTTACAGACTGCTTCTGGTACATTCTTGCCTACTGTGAAGAACAGGAAGTAGCTTGGAAAACCATCGTTTCTTGACACGTCGTATTCCGAATGTGAGTTTACTTTAAAGTTATGATATTGCACATTCTGATTTATATTATTGTACATTTGATTATACATCAGTGTATCGAACAGTTTTTGAAAATGGTGTGCTTTCGAATAGAGCGAGGTCTTTCGTGAAGACCATTCCAGATGGTTGTGTAATTTAGCATAACTAACTAACAAGCTAGCTAACTGTTAGCTGTCGAATAATACATTATTATTATTTGCAACTAGTCTGCCCATAAGCACGTCTGTCCATGTCGGTTGAAATCTGCCTCGTAAAGTAAACAGACAAGTACTATAGACGGTTAACACAGAACGGTACAGTGCTTCAGAAAGTTTTCATACCCCTTGACTTAATACACATTTTGTTGTTTACAGCTGGAATTCAAAATTGATTAAAATATTATCACCCATCTACACACAATACCCCATATTGACAAAGTGAAACATGCTTTTAGTACATTTTTGCACGTTTATTGAAAATGAAATATATAATTTAAAATGAAATGTCATTTGTCACATGCACCGAATACAACAGGTGTAGTAGACCTTACAGTGAAATGCTTACTTACAAGCCCTTAACCAACAATGCAGATGCAACCAACGCACATAGTCTGGGTAGCCATTTGATTAGATGTTCAGGAGTCTTATGGCTTGAGGGTAGAAGCTGTTTAGAAGCCCCTTGGACCGAGACTTGGCGTTCCGGTACTGCTTGCCGTGCGGTAGCTAGGGTGGCTGGAGTCTTTGACCATATTTAGGGCCTTCCTCTGCCACCGCCTGGTATAGAAGTTCTGGATGGTAGGAAGCTTGGCCCCGGTGATGTACTGGGCCGTGCGCACTACCCTCTGTAGTGCCTTGCGGTCGGAGGCCGAGCAGTTGCCATACCGGGTAGTGATGCAACCCGTCAGTATGCTCTCGATGGTGCAGCTGTAAAACCTTTTGAGGATCTGAGGACCCATGCCAAATCTTTTCAGTCTCCAGAGGGGGAATAGGTTTTGTCGTGCCCCACAGTTGACATTGCATGTCAGAGCAGAAACTATACCATGAAGTCCAACGGACTGTCCGTAGATCTGAGATAGAATTGTCATGAGGCATACAGTACAAGTCAAAAGTTTGGACAGACCTACTAATTTCAGGGTTTTTCTTTATTTTATTATTTTCTACGTTGTAGAATAAACGAGAAGACATCAAAACTATGAATTAACACATATGGTATCATGTAGTAATCAAAGAAGTGTTAAACAAATCAAGATCTATTTTATATTTGAGATTGTTCAAAGTAGCCAACATTTGCCTTGATGACAACTTTGCACACTCTTGGCATTCTCTCAACCAGCTTCATGAGGTAGTAACCTGGAATGCATTTCAATTAACAGGTATACCTTGTTAAAAGTGAATTTATGGAATTTCTTTCCTCTTTAATGTGTTTGAGCCAATCAGTTTTGTTGTGACAAGGTAGGGTTGGTATACATAACATAGCCCTATTTGGTAAAAGACCAAGTCCATATTATGGCAAGAACCGCTCAAATAAGCAAAGAGAAATCGTTACTTTAAGACATGAAGGTCATTCAATACGGAAAATGTCAAGAACTTTGAACGTTTCTTTAAGTGCAGTCGTAAAAAAAAACAGGGCGCTATGATGAAACTGGCTCTCATGAGTAGGTGTGTCCAAACCTTTGACTGGTACTATCTGGGGAAGGATATTAAACCATTTCTAGAGTGTTGAAAGTTTCCAGGCAAGAAAGAACATGATCTAGGAGGTGACCAAGAATCCAATGACCACTCTGACAGTACAATGGAGTTCCTTGGCAGAGATGGGAGAACCTGCCAGAAGGACAAGTCTCTACAGCACTTTACCAATTGGGCTTTATTAAAGAGTGGCAAGATGGAAGCCACTCCTGAGAAAAAGGCACATGACAGAATGCATGTAGTTTGCAAAAAGCTACGTGAAAGACTCTGAGATCATAAGGCAAAAGATTCTCTGGTCTGATGAGAGACAAAGTGAATTCTTTGGCCTGAATGCAAAGCGCTATGTCTGGAGAAAACCAGTCACGGCTCATCACCCATCTAACACCATCCCTACCGTGAAGCATGGTGGTGGCAGCATCATGCTATGGGGATGCTTTTCAGCAGCAAGGAGAAGCAGCTGGGAGATTTATAAAGATGGAGGGAACAATGAATGGAGCCAAATACAGACAAATCCTTGAAGAGATGAAAATAAAAGTGAGCCGCACACTCTAGGAGCTCAGATGCAAAAATGTAATTACCAACGTTTCGACAGCCAAGCTGTCTTCATCAGGATATAATCACAATCACTGCGGGATGACTCGTTTATATAGTGTCAAAAGACACAGGTGTCTAATCATGGCCAAGAGTGGCCTAATATCATTGGTTAATTATCAAATATTAAAATGGCATAAAAGAACAGCATACAAACAACAAATGTATAGCATACGATCATAAATTCTGGTCAGATAACCAAAAAAGAACATGACTTTTTGGCTATTCAACACCCTATAATTGCCACTTTCTATACTTTGCCGAAATTACACAAGAATGTTACAAAACCTCCAGGGTGCTATTGTAGTGGGCATTGATGCAGTAACGGCCCCTCTATCTACTTTTGTTGACTTTTTTTATTAGACCACTCGCAGAACAGCTCCCCTCCTTTGTAAAGGACACCAGCAGTATGATCTCTATCATTGAATCTCTTGATCCTCTCCCTGAGAATACCTTGTTAGTTACTTTTGATGTTGAGTCGTTATACACAAATATTCCACAAGAGGGCGGTATGAAGCTATGGAACATTTTCTTCTGCAACGTGACCCTAATGAACTACCTTCCAGTGCATGCATTATAACATTGGCTGAAATAGTACTCACACACAACTATTTCATGTTTCTAAATGATTTCTTTATTCAGACGAAGGGTACTGCTATGGGATCCCCCATGGCTCCAAACTATGCTAATTTGTATGTGGGTTACATGGAGAAACGGTCTCTTTTCAATCCTCTCAAAAATGTTTTCTTGCCTAACATCATTATTTGGAAACGGTATATTGCTGATATTTTTGTTCTATGGAGGGGTGATGCAAAACAGCTCCAGGCGTTCCATGCTTTTCTTAACTCCTGTTCTGATCATTTGAGATTTACTATGCAATCTGATACACGTCAAATCAGTTTTCTTGATCTTCTGATCTTGTGTGAAGATAATGTTCTATACACTGATCTTTACAGGAAGCCTACTGATCGTAACTGTTTGTTGAGGGCTGATAGTTGTCACCCACTTCCCTTGAAAAATAGTTTGCCCTACAGCCAATTCTGTCGAATCAAAAGAATTTGCAAAAAACAATCAGATTTCGACAGAAATATGGCTGAGACGCAAAGAAAGTTCTAGGAGAGGGGCTACAAAAATGATCAGATTAATGTTGCCATGGAGAAAATTCAAAACAAAACGAGACAGATTCTTGCGTTCTAACTACCCGCTATTCAAAGCGTTCTGAACAAATTAAGGGAATTGTTCACAAACATTGGCACATTCTAAAATCCGATGATAGTCTCGGTAATGTGTTTTCGGCCTTCCCTTGGTCATATTCTCGCGGGGCAGAAATTTCACAGACCAATTGGTACACTCTGATTTACCACCACAAGATATTCCTGAACAACGTCTATTTGCGCCACTACTGGATGGAAACTACAAATGTAATGGCTGTGCTCAATGCAATGGCACTTATAAATGTAGATCCTTCAAACACCCATAAACAGGGAAATTGATTCCAATCAAAGGTGTTATTACGTGCTCCACTAAGGCAGTTATTTATCTTTTAACTTGTCCTTGTGGTAAAAATGATGTGTGTAAAACAAAGCGCAAATTAAAAGTACGTATCTCAGAGCATCGTAGCACCATTAGGTGTAAAAACTTTACTTACCCAGTTGCGGCCCCCTCTTGGAGGCAGGCCACTCGATTTCGTCTCTGCGTTATATTGGCATCGAACATGTCACCCTCCCTAGGAGAGGGGGTGACCTTGATAATTTATTGTTAAAACTAGAGGCTGCCTGGATCTTTAACTTAAAGACCCTTGCTCCATTCGGTCTCAACGTAGACTTTGATCTGAAGCCATTCTTGTGATTATTGTGACTTTGCCATTGTAATTGTTTGTAAGCTTGTGTAGTATAGAATGGATTTATGATCGTATGCTATCCATTTGTTGTTTGTATGCTGTTCTCTGTATGCAATTTTAATATTTGATAATTAACCAATGATATTAGGCCACTCTTGGCCATGATTACAGACACCTGTGTCTTTTGACAGTATATAAACGAGTCATCCCGCAGTGTTTGATTATACCCTAATGAAGACAGCTTGACTGTCAACGTTGGTAATTACATTTTTGCATCTGAACTCCTAGAGTTGCGGCTCTCTTTTATTTTCAAGTTTTCTACTCCGCTAGCCAGCACCTCGCCTAAATAGGTGTGCGTTTCTTTTTCTTCTAGAAAATCCTTGAAGAGAACCTGCTTCAAGAGTGCAAATGATATTAGACTAGGGGAGAAGATTTATGTACCAACAGGACAATGACCCCAAGTAGACACATCAACAACAAACTGTTCAGTAGAGACTATATGAATCAGGCCTTCGTGGTTGAATTGCTGCAAAGAAACCATTACTAAAGGACATCGATAAGAAGAAGAGACTTGCTTGGGCCAAGAAACACGAGAAATGGACATTAGACCGGTGGATATCTGTTCTTTGGTCTGATGAGTCCAAATGTGAGATTTTTATTTCCAATCGCCATGTCTTTATGTGACACAGAGAAGGTGAACGGATAATCTCTGCATGTGCGGTTCCCACCATGAAGCATGGAGGAGGTGTGAGGGTGCTTTGCTGGTGACACTGTCAGTGATTTATTTATAATTCAAGGCACACTTAACCAGCATGGCTACCACAGCATTCTGCAGCGATAAGCCATCCCATCTGGTTTGCGCTTAGTGGTACTATCATTTTGTTTTTCAACAGGACAATGACCCAACACACCTCCAGGCTGTGTAAGGGCTATTTGACATAGAAGAAGAGTGATGGAGTACTGCATCAGATGACCTGGCCTCCACAACCCCCCGACCTCAACCAAATTGAGATGGTTTGGGATGAGTCGGATCACAGAGTGAAGGAAAATGAGCCAACAAGTGCTCAGCATATGTGGGAACTCCTTCAAGACTGTTGGAAAAGCATTCCAGGTGAAGCTGGTTGAGAGATTGCCAAGAGTGTGCAAAGCTGTAATCAAGGCCAAGGGTGGCTATTTGAAGAATCTCAAATGTAAAATATATTTGGATTTGTTGAACACTTTTTTGGTTACTACATGATTCCATATGTGTTATTTCATAGTTTGACGTCTTCACTATTATTCTACAATGTAGAAAATAGTCAAAGTAAAGAAAAACCCTTTAATGAATAGGTGTTCAAAATCTTTCGACCGGTAGTGTACAGCCAAAGCAATGCTGGAATGGCTTCAGGACAATAATGTGAAAGTTCTTGAGTGGCCCAGACTTGAATCTCATTGAAAATATGTGGAAAAACTTGAAGATTGCTGTTCACCACTGCTCCAAATCGAACTTAACAGAGCTTGAGAAAATCTGCAAGGAAGAATGGGAGAAAATCCCCCAAATCCAGATGTGCAAAGGTGATAGACATACCCAAGACATCTTAAAGATGTAATCGCCACCAAAGGTATTTCTCCTAAGTATTGATTCAGCGGTGTGAATACTTTTATTTTCAATAGATTTGCAAACATTTCTAAAAACATGTTTTCACTTTGTCGTTATGGGGTATTGCGTGTGTAGAGGGTGAGGGAAAAAAACAAACAATTTAATTTATTTTAAATTCGGGCTGTAACATGACAAAATGTGGAATAAGTCTATGTATTGAAAGCAATGTATTGTTAGGTTCTTATTTTTCAGAGTAAATAACCCACAGATACCAGAGACGCTTTAACCAAGTTTAATTCTTCCCAAAGGTTCTGTACAGCTGTAATCAGACGGCAAAACATTTCTCACATCACAGTTATATACCTCCTACTTAAGACACTCCCTCTCTTCAATCCTTAGTTTATGGTTTAACAGGAATAGAGTAACAAGATCCCAAACCCTTATTACTCCCTTCAGGTGACCTGTTCTCACCTCCTGACCTCAACCCCTCCTTCACCTAATCCACAGATGTCCACCTGTCTCCCCTGTATCAACACGGTGCTCGCTCCCGTCCACCCAACACATTCCACAGCTATCTGTCCTTCTACAGAGAACCCCTAACTGTCTCCTTTGATTCTATCTATCATTTATTTAATATCTCAATGTTCAAAATGTCGAACCCAACAGTATCTTTGGCACTAACGTTAGTTTGCTACTATTTTATCTTTTATCATGCTGTCTAACAATGGTTCCTCTTACTATATCCCATGCAGGTTTTTGAGCCAGCAATCATGGATCTCAGCTGAAAGTCAAGCAACTGAAAATAAAACCAAAAACTCACTGAGCCATGGAGAAGTTTGGGATGAGCTTTGGGGGTGGCCCCAGCAAGAAGGAGCTTGTGGACGCCATAGAGACTCAGAGAAAGCAGTTGGTCCAGTATCAAACCCGCTTCAAGGATGTGGTCAGGGCCTACAAGAGCCTGCTGAAGGAGAAGGAGGCTCTGGAGGCTAGTCTCAAGGTACTGACCGTCTCCCAGGAGGTCGACCTCAGCCAGCGTGGAGATGACGGCTCTGCCAGTGGCAGCAATATGACCTATGACTTCCCAGATGATCACTGCTCCATGCACAGCGAGGACAGTCTGGACACAGCAGCCTCCGCCGACACTGCTACCAGCATTACCAGTGGGAGCACCAAGGGCGACCAGGCTGAAGAGGACCAGGGTAGTAGCCCAGGAGAGATGGGGGCGACCGGGCCTGGAGGCCCCTCAGTGTCCCAGAGGTCTGAGGAGGCTAGTGGGTCAGAGAGCGGTATCAGCTCCAGCAGTAGTGGAGGGTCTGAGGTTCAGCAGCACCTAACACCCCCACCCACCTCTTCTATGGAGGCTGACCGGAGGGTCCTCCAGCTGAAGACCCAACTGACCACCCTGACCAGCTCCCTGGCCACGGTCACGCAGGAAAAGTCCAGGATGGAGGCCAACTTCCAGGCCGACAAGCGGAAGATCAAGCAGGACATGGATGCGCTCCAGGGGAGGCTGGAGGAGTCCAGGAGGCAGCATGAAGCAGAGATCCATGCTCTGCATGAGCAGCTGGCGGAGAGCAAGGCTCGGGTTATAACCCAGCAACATGAGAGGGAGCAGGAGCAGGGTGATCACGCCCTCATGCTCAGAGAGCTCCAAAAATTGCTGCAGGAGGAGAGAAGCCAGAGGCAGGATGCTGAGCTTCGGCTGGAGGACACTAGGGAGGTCCTGCTGGAGGTCACACAGGCCGCAGATCGAGGGCACGATTATGAGGCCCGGCTAAAGGAGGTGACCCAGCAGAGGGAGGAGATGAGGAGGAGCCTTCAGACTGCGGAGGCAGAGAGGAACAAGCCAGACCCACGGGTGGAGGAGCTTCAGCGGGAGCTGGCGACACTCAAGAACCACTTTCAGCAACAGATGCAGCATGAGATCAGAAAGGTATGGTAATGCTTAGGAAGGACTGCAGGGTAAATCCATTTGAATTCCATCACATTTTAACAGCATTTAAAGAACACTTTTCATGCATGTTTCCTCATGGAGAAGTGGTCAGAAAGGGACTTTTTGGAACTGAATGCCAAAACATTCAGGAGATAAAGGTACTCAGTTGACCCATTTTTCTTACAAGCAATTCCATGGTAACGGAATTACACTTTGACTCTGATTTGTCACTTCAAAACGTATGCCAAACAAAACCATTGATTTCAAAGTTCAACATACCATACTCTATGTACAAGGACTAATTTGAACAATTTACACAGCATTTCACTAAAACACATTTACTGGAAGAACAGTGCAGATGCAAAGTTTGGTAACAGAATTACAGTAAAATCTCCCTCAGTTTTTTTTATCCGACCACGTTTTCCAAACACTCTGTTAAATATCTGCTCTGAATTAAGATTCAAAGATGTCTGCAGAAAGAATCGGTTGTCAGCTATGACATGAAGCCTTGAGTTAAAAAAAAAAAAATGTAAATGTTGGTTACTGAACTACAGTAGGTGAAGTGGATTTACACCCGGCAATGGAATTACATCATAGGTCCCTGATCTGTACTATCCAGAAATGCATAATTATGGAAATTAATATCATTCTCTTCATGGTGATATATCCTGAATAGGTACGCAAAGGTAGACACATGCAATATCTTCCTTTTGCACATTCGGGTATTATTCTAAACACTGGCTATTATATAATAATGAACTCTGCCCCCAAACAAGACCACATTTGGTTGGTCTTTACCAGGCCAAATCTGAACCAATCATAGAAAGAAGTCTTGTGTTTCACAAGTTTGGTCATCAGAGTAGAGTTCAGTACAGTAAAGTAGATCTGTACAGTACAATGAAGTACATTGTACTGTACAATACTTTTCTTTACTGTGCTCTACTGTACTGTCCAAACTTGTGAAACATTGAAGTCTGTGATTGGTTCAGATTTGGTCCGGCCAGGGCGGACTGACTAAATTTCAAGAACTTTGCAACGTCCATGGACATCTGGTGTCTGTCGGTGCTCAACGGGCGAGGATGCTTTTTACAGTAAATGGAAAGGGGGTAGGTGTCAGTAAGAGCCGGGAGATTGTAGCCAATTCAATTGAGTTAACTCCGTTACAGATTTTATAAAAGATTTACAAGTTTGAATCCCTTATTCATTCATAAACAAACTTGATATCAGTAAACACACTAGCTAATTGGTAGGTCTACCTTGTTAGTTCTGTGAACTTTCATTATCCTCCCTCATGAGGGAGAGAAATTAGAAAATATCTTAAAATGTGGGTTTTTAGTGACAGAATTACAAGGCAATTTTTATTAAACTTACAAAAGGCAAATTTATCAAAAACTAAATGTGTTGACAATTAGTTGGCAGGGGTCTTTACTTCATTATTGTGTGTTGATGTATTTGTAATACTGGTAGATGTTGTTTAAGACCTCTTTTCCATGTGTTTGACCAAATTTCTAGGTTGAGAAATTTAACTTCACAAAAATATACTATTTTTACACTCAATTTGACATGCTCCTGTTTATTTTATTTACACTTATTTTACCAGGTAAGTTGACTGAGAACATATTCTCTTTTACAGCTTACGACCTGGGGAGGAGAGGGGAGGAATGAGCCAATTGGAAACTGGGGATGGTTAGGTGGCCATGATGGTATTAGGGTCAGATTGGGAATTTAGCCAGGACACCGGGGTTAACACCCCTACTGTTACGATAAGGGCCATGGGATCTTTAGTGACCATAGAGAGTCAGGATACCCGTTTTTAACGTCCCATCCGAAAGACGGTACTTCCCATGTTGGCGCTCTTGTCCATTTAAAGATGGAAATACCCATACCCTACCATACCATTAGACATCCATGTCTTCATCACTGTAAAATTTTCAGTTTGATATGTAATTTAAAAGCTTCCAAACAGGGTTGTCAAACTTTGATAATTTCTTAAAAATTAAAAATAAATTAAATAAAAATGGACTTTTTTTAACCTTCAACGTCAATTATCTAAAAACGTGAACTCTGATTTTTTATTTTTTTTATTTGCACATGTTGTAGCTTAGACCCTACTTTACATCAGCTGAGGTGTTTTTGTTGTGCCTGCCATCGGTTGAGACACAACATGCTCTTGAATACAGGTTGGGTGTCATTTCAATCATAGAAATGTCATTCATAGAATGGACCTATCCCTTCAGACCACTGCAATTTAGCTGGTACACCATTTAAATTGAACTTCTAATTACTACCACAAAGATGGTCACCTGTCCACCTACTGTTGAATGTCAATTTAAATGGGTTTCCTATGGAGCATTGAAAGTATAATTGAAAACCGGAATTCCCATTCAAGTCAACATTCTCTGATTCTCCAACCATCTTTGGGGTACCATTTGAAAGTTGACATTTCAATTTTATTCCCATTTTAGTACATTTATCAGCCAAAACTTGACACCCACCCTGTATTAAAGAGCATGTTGTCTCAACCGATGGCGGTAAACACAAAAACCTTACATTATATAAAATAGGGTCTAAGATACAGCGTATAGAAATAATCTGAGTTTACACATATTTATATAATTTGTGTTTCAAGTAAAAAAAAAAAAAAACATTAAGGAAAAAAGTTTTTCAAGAAATTATAAAATAGTTTGACAACCCTGATTTTAAGCTTTTAAATGATATCAATCTCCACAGTTGATCTTTTCCAGTGATGAAAACATGGATGTCTCATGGTATGGTGGGGTATGCAAAAATAGGTAAATTTGAGCACCTACATCTCTTGAATGTTTTGGCATTGTTTCAAAACGTCACTTTCTGGGCGCTTTGTATGGAGGGTTTCGTTCAAATCAAAAGGGGTGCTGTCAGAAAGTGATTGAGTTCAAATGGATTTACCCTGCACTAATTTCACAAATGTATTATGGTGAACGACTTAAACATACAGTGCCTTGCGAAAGTATTCGGCCCCCTTGAACTTTGCGACCTTTTGCCACATTTCAGGCTTCAAACATAAAGATATAAAACTGTATTTTTTTGTGAAGAATCAACAACAAGTGGGACACAATCATGAAGTGGGACACAATCATGAAGTGGGACACAATCATGAAGTGGGACACAATCATGAAGTGGGACACAATCATGAAGTGGGACACAATCATGAAGTGGGACACAATCATGAAGTGGGACACAATCATGAAGTGGGACACAATCATGAAGTGGGACACAATCATGAAGTGGGACACAATCATGAAGTGGAACGACATTTAACGGACCTCTGAGACTATCACAGTGCAGGTGCATTTATACGGAGACTTGATTACACACAGGTGGATTGTATTTATCATCATTAGTCATTTAGGTCAACATTGGATCATTCAGAGATCCTCACTGAACTTCTGGAGAGAGTTTGCTGCACTGAAAGTAAAGGGGCTGAATAATTTTGCACGCCCAATTTTTCAGTTTTTGATTTGTTAAAAAAGTTTGAAATATCCAATAAATGTCGTTCCACTTCATGATTGTGTCCCACTTGTTGTTGATTCTTCACAAAAAAATACAGTTTTATATCTTTATGTTTGAAGCCTGAAATGTGGCAAAAGGTCGCAAAGTTCAAGGGGGCCGAATACTTTCGCAAGGCACTGTATATGAAATATTTGATGACCTTGTATTAGAAACAGCTTGATAAAACATAAATGCCATGGCAGAGAATAACATCGCATTATATGTACTGTTGTCTTCCATTGTCTATTTGTGTCTCATGGCTGTCATTTCCCTGTCCCCTCTCTATCTGCAGGTGTCGCAGGCAGAGGAGCGTCTGCAGGGGCAATCCCAGCTGGAGGAGGGCCGTGTGGCCAGCCTGGAGTTGCGAGTGTCTGAGCTGTCTGAGCTGCTTGGGGCCTGCGAGAAGGCCCGGCAGAGGGACCAGCAGAACGCCCACTGGCTGAGAGAGCGCATCCTGCAGCTGGACACGGAGAACAAGACCCTGGCCATCGCCGCTTCCACCCGCGGTTCCCCCCTGGACCTCAGCATGGACGAGGCCAACCTGGACGTGAACGTGCTGAAGGAGCGCCTGGAGAAGGTGAAGAGACTTCTTCTGCTAGCCACACAGAGGAACCACCCAGAGCAGACCATGGAGATAGAGAAGATGGCTGAGATGGAGGGGCAGCTGGGTCAGGGAACGGGCAGTTGGGGGGAGTCGTCAGACGGGGAGAAGGCCTCTGCGCTGTACTACCAGCAGGAACTGCGGCAGCTGAAGGAGGAGTTTGAGCGCTACAAGGTGCGGGCGCAGGTGGTGCTGAAGAACAAGAACGCTAAAGACTGTAGCCTCGCCAAAGAGCTGGAGGAGGCCCGTGACCAGCTGGCTGAGCTCAAGGAGAAGTACATCAACCTGCGTATCCATGGCGACGAGGCGGAGGCCAAGCACCGCCGGGAGCTGGAGGAGTGTCAGCAGGGGAAAGGGATGCTGCAGCAGGGTCATAAACAGGAGCTTGACCGGGCTGAGGCCCAATACAGAGAGAGCCTCCTCAGGCTGGAGGGGGAACTGCACCGGCAGAGGGACCGCACCATGGCCCTACTGCAAGAGAAGGACCAGGAGTTGGAGAAGCTGAAGTCTATCGGCTACAGTCTCGCTGGTTACAGAAGCCACCACAGCGACGAAGGAGAAACGGGGGCGGACTTCAGAGCGACCGCGGACGGCGGCAGCAACAACAGCAACAACGCCAACAACATGGATGACTTGGCGCAGGAGGAGAGTGACATCATCACCCATGCATTGCGGCTGGCAGGGCCCAACGAGCCCACGCTCCTCCTGTACGTCGAGCAGCTGGCAAGAAAGGAGGTGGAGATCGTCTCGCTGCGGCGGCAGAAGCACCGGCTCGAGGAGGACGTGCACCAGCTGCAGGGGAGGCTGATCGCAAACGGGGAGCGCTACGACGAGGAGGTGGCTGAGCTCCGCGGCAGGCTGGACAAACGGCACAGGGACCAGGGCAGGGAGGGGGCCAACTTGGAGTACCTCAAGAACGTAATCTACAAGTTCCTCACCCTTCAGGACACCAGGGGGCGTCAGCAGACCCTCACAGCCATACTGACCATCCTGCACTTCAGCCCTCAGGAGAAGCAGGCGGTGGTCAAACAGCACCAGAACCAGGCGTGGTGGACGGCAGGGATGAGGTAATGATGATGATGATGATGATGGGAGGAGAAGAGTTCAGTTCCTCACTCTGCAAATAATGAGAACTCATTTGAATTAATCCCCCGACAGTCAACAAGTGTGTTTTAGTTTTCCTGAATAAAAGCTATTTATTTTGGTGTGTTGTTTTCCCAGGATTCCGGTGTGGTGTCACGCATAACGCAGTCATTTTGAATAAAGTCTTGAGGAAAATAAAATGTAATCAACAGTGTCAAAGCGCAAATGTTGATCACCATTTTATTTTCCTCAAGACTTTTTTCAAAGTGATTGCTTTATGTGTGAAAGAAGCACACAAAACATTGGATTTTGCAATATAATCAGTGGATATTGAAGTGTGGGTTTGTTTTGCCACTATGTGAAGCTGCATGTTTGGTTGTTGTGATTCTTTGATAAGATAGAATCATAGCATGAGGCTCACATCTGTGTTTCTGTCAAAGGAAGGTAACCAAATATTGACCGTTCTTACACAGGGACAAGGACAGAATCTGTTAACTTTTAGATAACAAACCTCAGTCGAATAATTGGCCTGTCTGTGTAAACATAGCCATAATTATGTTTAAAGGAAAGATTCCCTGTTCAAGCAGGTAGAAATATATGAGTTTTGCGTCATATTGAAATAAAGCCAATTAGTGGAAAAAATTATGCAAAACTCTTCATACCGACTGTATTTCTGTCTGCTTGAAGGGCGAATCACTCCGATAACCATGAAATGACCCTGGGAATCGATAGAACATTGCTCAGAGATGCACAAATACGATAGAAGATTCTAAATGGGTAAATCTTTCCTTTTAATACTGAGTGCATCAGTAGCTTTAAAGGGATTCTTCAGTATTTTGGCAATGCCTTTATCTACTTCCCAGAACTCGTGGAATCCATTTGTATGTCTCTGTCTGCAGTTTGAAGGAAGTTGCTAACTAACGTTAGCGCAATTGCTAACTAGCGTTCACACAATGACTGGAAGTCTATGGTAACTGCTATTATGCTAGTAGATACCTTAGACTTCCAGTCATTGTGCTAACACTGGTTAGCATTGGCTCACTAAACTAACTTCATAAAGTCATAAAAATGGTATCCATGAGTTCATCTGACCTTGGGGAAGTAGATAAAGGGCTTCATTGCCAAAATCTCAAAGTGTCCCTTTAATGCTAGATCTCCTGTATGTGTTGTACATAATTGTATGATAATCTGAGGGCTAAAAAGCTGAATACTTTGGTTGGTAATTACAGTATTTTCTAGTATACCGTTTTGTGTGGATAATACAATGCTTATTGTTGAAATGCATATTTTTGATTCCCTCAACATGAAAATTAAACAATTTTTCTCAGCGATTCTGTAAACGTGTGGGTGCATGGATGTATCACAGCCTTTGAATTGTCATTCAGCACTGTTGTTTCCAAATTTTATTAGTAACGCTAACAGTATATTAGCATCAGAAACCATTTTCTTTTAATATAAAGAATACATAACTATAGGTTATTATAAATAAGTAAACACCAGGATCCAAATAGTATATCAGTATTATCAATACTTAAATGAAAACTGCAGTTTACTGCTTCCCTAGTGACCAAATGCCATTACAGTACTTCACAAAACAAACTGAAGAAAAGGTATTTAAGTACCACATATACTGTACCTATTTGAGAAACTATAGGGCTGTGTTTACGCAGGCAGCCCAATTCTGATATTTTTTTCCACTAATTGGTCTTTTGCCCAATCACAGATCTTTTCACATCTGATCTGATTGGTCAAAAGACCAATTAGCAAAAAAAATCATAATTGGACTGCCTATGTAAACACAGGCCTAGTAGACAGACAAAAGGGAGTGCAGTGAATGAGGTAGAAGACCTGATCAGCTGCATTTGTTTTACATTCACTGGTAACCGGCAATGTAATGAATGGTTGTAGAAAGATGTTAGCTGATGGGGCTTTGGCTAGGATTGGCACTGTCAACTTTAAACAAGAACTGCCCATACCCACAAGAGATGATGCATGTATTACGTGTGTTTTATGCACTCATTGACCACTTTAACATTAAATAAATAAGCTCAGTTTCAGCCATGTCTACTGTGCACCAAGTACACTACATGGCCAAAAGTATGTGGACACCTGCTCAAACATCTCATTCCAAAATCATGGGCATTGACAGAGATGGTCCCCTCTGCTGCAATAACAGCCTCCACTCTTCTGGGAAGGCTTTCCACTAGATGTTGAGGACTTGCTTCCATTCAGCCACAAGAGCATGAGTGAGGTCAGGGCTCTGTGCAGGACAGTTAGGTTATTCTACACCAATCCTGACAAACCATTTTTGTATGGACCTCGCCATTCCGAAACAGGAAAGGGCCTTCCCCAAACTGGTGCTACAAAGTTGGAAGCACAGAATCGTAAGCATTAAGATTTCCCTAACTAAGGGGCCTAGCCCGAACCATGAAAAACAGCCCCAGACCATTATTCCTCCACCAAACTTTACAGTTGGCAGTGCATTGGGGAATGTCGGGTTCTCCTGGTATCCGGCAAAACCAGATTCATCTGCCAGATGGTGGAGCGTGATTCATCACTCCAATCCAATGGAGGCGAGCTTTACACCACTCCAGCCGACGCTTGGCATTGCGCATGGTGATCTTAGGCTTGTGTGTGGCTGCTCAGCCATGGAAACCCATTTCAAGAAGCTCCCGACTAACAGTTATTGTGCTGACGTTGCTTCCAGATGCAGTTTGGAACTCGGTAGTGAGTGTTGCAACCGAGGACAGACAATTTCTACACGCTTCAGCACTCGGGGGTCCCGTTCTGTGAGCTTGTGTGGCCTACTACTTCACGGCTGAGCTGTTGTTGCACCTAGACGTTTCCACAAATTTGACAAACTGACTTGTTGAAAAGGTGGCATCCTATGATGGGGCCACATTGAAAGTCACTGAGCTCTTCAATACGGGCCATTTTACTACCAATGTTTGTCTATGGACATTGCATTGCTGTTTGCTCGATTTAAAAAAATAAAAAAAACTGTCAGCAAAGGGTGTAGCCGAAATAGCCGAAGCCACTAATTTGAAGGGGTGTCCACATACAACCCTAAACTAAAATCTGGAATCTTAAGATTTTGTAACCTGGATATTTAGCAGTGTTTCAATGTAGTGTGATTTATTTGAGCTTGATCAATAGAAAATACTGAGATTGATGAAAGCCTCAATGTAGTTACTTAAATGTAATTCACCCCTTTTATGGGTTTAATGACAGGAGTTTTAAACTCATCAAAATAAAAAAAGTAGGCTCATATGATAGTTATATTTTACACTGACAACTATGGATGTTAAATACTCAAACATGTCCCTCTCCACAGGTATATGCTTCAATCCCATTAGTAACAATCAGGATACTTAGTGAAGGCATAATCTCATAAAGTCTACATTTCAACTACTCTCTATTCCCCTTGATCTAATATTATTGTCATGATGAACCATAGCCATGTTTCTAATATCACCTAAACTTCTAGTTTGCACATGATATTACTCAGAGGGTGTAGTGTTTTGGCTGATGGCAATACTTTAAATTCAGGTTGTTTTTAAAAGACAAAAAAACACTTCAGCATCAGTTTCTGTATCTATTCAGCAGTGTGTCAGTATCTGTGTAGTACAGTCAGCATGTCCTATGGTACAGAGTTGATGATAGTCTGGGGGTATCCCTCTAGGTTCTCCAGCACCCCTTCCTTCACTGGGAGCTGCTGCTTTCCAGCCTTCATCTGGATTGGGGGACAGACAGACTATAGTACGCAATGGTTTGTGGCACAGAATTCATTTCTTACACTAAATATAGCATGTTACAAATGGTTGAGGTGTGTGTAATGGACATATTGATGGGTTTTACTGATCAGTTTCCCTCTCAGCTTCTAGACCAGGTCCACGATCTCCACCTCTGACTTGCCTTTGGTCCAACCCAGCAGGTCCGGGGTGAGTAGATCATTAACAAAACATTAAAACGAACCAACTCTTATGGGTAGGGAAAGGACTCCTAACTGAATTAAAGTCAGTGGAGTCGTGTGGTTGAGTTTATTGGTTACATGATGCTCTGTAAGTCAAGTTAAACTAATGTCTTTAGGTGTGAGTGAACAAGGCTGTGGGGATCAACTCACAGCATCACAGACGACCTCTAGGTGGAGACATTCTGGTTTCTGGGCCATCTCCGTGTCGCAGGCGATACCAGCCATCGAAGTTGGGGGACCTGAAGAATTTCCTACTAGGCCATACATCAAAGTGCAATGCATTATGGATGATTTGTTTGAAAAATGTGCCACAACTAGATACAATAGTTAGAAATGACAGATGAGGTGGCAGGTGGACATACCCACCTAATCCCCTTTGTGCACAGAGGTGAGCCGAGGTCCAGCGTGCTCCACAGTCCCCATGAACTCCTCCTGACTGAAGGAAACGGATCTGAAACACACACGTATTACCGTATTCAAACATAGTATCAACATACCATAGAAACAGGTTTGCTACCAATGGCAACCACCTTCCAAGGAGTCACAGACCTCTAGCAGAGGCATCAGGCTGGCCAGGTAGCGTTACTGGGGGAGACAGGTGAGACACACAGCAGGACAGACAGTCTATATAGGGGTGGGATGGATGTGTGGTAGGGAAGGCAGTCCCCTCAGTGGGATGATGAAGCTCTGGGTGAGTTCTAACAGATGTCTCCTCAAGATGGCACTCTGCACCTCAGATGATCCCTTTAAGGAGTCTTTTGATGAGAGACTTCTCTTTTTGAAGGAACATTTTATGTGCTGTGTAGATACCTACAGGTTGGGAGAACATGTTTTACACACCAACTCACTCTCAAACCATGTTGGTTCCATAACTCCAGATGTTTTACCTGACTTAGTGTCCAGTGTTTTCAGCTTGGCTAGTTTCTTCACCTTCACAGGCAGGTCACCTGACATCTTGAGTTCTCCAAGGTGTATAATGTGGGGCCAGGACTGGAAGGTCTTTATGAAGAAGGGATTAGTGACCCCCAGAATCACATAGGGACTGGAGAGGCGAGAGAAAGGGAGCAGGGTGAGTTGAGTTTCCCCTTGGGTATGACAGAGTATAAACACAGTGTTTAGAGTAAGCCCTACTCACGGTGCCTGTGTCGTAGTGGTATACTCCTTAAACTCAGTGTCGTGTATGGTGAAGTAGGGCCTGTAATCACAGCAATACTGCAGTGGAGCAATCGAGCTGTAGGATGGGAGAAAGACAAATTTTATTTTACAAACTCACCGAGTTACGGTACATACACGTGACGCTAAATGCCATATTTCATGAATTTTCTGTTTACCTCGCTAGGGCCAGCACGGTTTCCGAGGAGACAGTGGGAGAGGGCTCCCCGATCAGCATGATCTCCCAGAGGATCTGCAGGTGGATCAGGAAGGACTGGAAACACCTGGATAGATCAGAGGGCAAAGGTCAGTTCATATACGATGCTGCTTTCACTAATACAATGCATCCTCAAATTAAACTGAAAATACAGCTAAGTTCAAGCCATGTAATTTACACAGATACATAACTATGTACAGTATATGTTTAGATATTCACTTTAAGAGGTCAAGCTCATGTATGGTCGATAGCATCATAGGGGCTGGTAGAAGATCCTGGTAATAACAGAAACATACTTTTTAGATGAAGTCCTCTAGCGATACCCATCAACTAACATCAACTTTACTAACATCATGGAGAAGTCGTATTTTCATGGGTACTTGGCCCATTACATAAAAAGCTCCTTTTGGAGCTTTGGGCTTGTTTCACCGGGCTCCCCCCTGGTTTGTCGTTTTTGGATGGGATCCTGACCTGCATGACCACGCCCATCACAGGTAGGTTGAGTGTCAGCCCTGGCACCGGAGATTGCCATTGGTCAATCTCGTTGCACACTGCATGGTGGGAGAGTGAGAAAGATGTTAGGGAAGTAGAGTCCAGACTGTACCTTAGAGCCCTAGTTAACAATAATGGGAGATGAATTAGAAATAAGACAAGAGGTTATATATCGCCCCACCTGCTTCAAGGCAAGGTTCCAACTTCTCAAAATACTCTGGAGCTATGATCTGCAGCAAGGACTGAAAGAGGTGGGTACACGGTAGTCTGGACACCAGTACAAGAGACTAGCGAGAGAGTGAAAGAGAAAGGCAGGAGAGAGAATGAAAGAAAACCAAATGTGAATACATTGTGGTTCTGATTACTAGGCAGATCTGCAACATAAGCTTCTCACCTTCTGAAAGTAGGCTCTTTTGACGGCGGCGTCCTCGACTTGTCTGAAGTAGACAGCCATAGAAATGGGCCAGCGCTCGCTAAGTGAGAAAGGGAAAGGGGGAGAGGTTAGATAAGTTATTGCAATGACAGAAGTTTAGTGGTGGCTGACATGAATATTCCACTCCAGTCACTGATTTCAGATTAGCGGTCCCTACCAAAGAACCAACCATAACCCTAAAAAGTAAGCAACCAAACTGACCCTGGACCAGTTGTTCAGTCAGACCACAGCAAAGGACCGATGAGACGCCCAATCACAAATCGACCGCTAAGACTAAACCCTACACCCTATGCACTTGTGGAGATGTGAGAGGACTTGGTTGATATAAGCAATATAGTGAAACTTTCACCTAGCCTATCAGAGGGCAACTATTACCCTATTGCTTACACCTGTCAAATCCAATCAGATCTTCATAAATATGATTTGGGATTGGGCCAGACAGAGGGTTCACCAGTAGTGTGACAGGTGCATCTCTGCTGTAGGCATTCTCCTCTACAAACCCGGAGCCCCTGCGGCCCACAGACTGATGCAATCTGAAGCTGAACTGGGTGTCCCCAAGGCATCCTGGGAAACATCACACAGGTCACGTGACTGATATAGATTTTTGGCCCAATCCCAAATCGACCCCTAGACCCAATCCCAAATCGACCCCTAGACCCTACGCCCTATACACTTGTGGAGATCTGAGTGGATTTGACAGGTGCAAGCAATTTTGCAAAGATCATCAACTAAATTCAGCCGCGGGCCGATCTTTTCTTGAGCAGCTGGTCAGAGGGCCAGAACATAATTACAAATCATTTGTAGACTGCAAATTGCCTGCAAGAAGCCCAAACGTATGTAATATTTGAATAAAACATAATTTCCAACTTTACTTACATTTGTATACTCTCACATGTATCTCTCTCTCTCTCTACTATGCCTGGGAATACTTTGGAACATATTTTCAAAATTAAAATCACTTGGAGCTGATTTGCTAGTTTTTTTCCAGTCTTTTGTGTCCAGCAATAAAACTTCATTATTATTATTATTTTTTTACTATTTTTGTTTTGCTCAGAAAACTTTGGGGGCCAAATAAAATCACCCGTGGACAAAATGTGGCTCGCGGGCCGCCAGTTGGGGAACTCTGCAATATGGTAATAGTTCCAACTTCTGATAGGATAGGTGGAAGTTTCACCATATTGTTAAAAGCCATCAAATCATGTCAGATCTCCACAAGTGCATAGGGCCCTGGATCGATTTGGGGGTTAGGCCTCTGACTCTGACTGTAATGTATTTTGTGATGACAGAATGTGTCATCTAATACACTAACCTGAGTAAGAGCCAGGGAATGACAGGTAGCAAACGCTAGTTTTCTGGAGTTTAAAGGAGAGGAAGCACAATCAGGGTCTTACAAAATGATTTATTCATTGACAGGCAACTAGCTTGTTATGTATGGGGTATATCACAAAAATTATGAGCATAAATTAATGTCATACCTCCTTCTCAGTTAGTTTCACATGGTGTGGGGTACACCAGCTGGAAAAGAGGAGAAAATGCAAATATGTCATGATGTCACTATTCCACACATGCGCCGGCTGGCCAGATTATGACACGCATGAGGTTGATGTGGATCATGATTTCTTTCTGCAAGCAAACCAGACTCTGTACACATTAACATCATTGGCACGCTAGCTAGCTAGCTAGCTAGATTTGGGTGTCAACAACACATTTTAGGGATGCTACACTGCAGTAAAGTACATCGCAGCCGATAAATACCTCTGGCTTGACCGAGGTCGAAGGTAACGACGCAGACAAACTCCAGCCACGAAGAGAACCGGGCCCATGGCAAACTCGATTCTGTATTCTCTGACTCAACAAGACGAGATTCGGAGCTGTCCAACGAGTCAATCACGAATCAGATGTCCATTTCCCCATTGCCCCGAATGATTGTGCTGCCCTGTCCGCTATTTACTTCGTGACGTGAAAACAAGACGCGTCGCCTCTCCACAGTGAGAAGGGTTGAAATGACAGCTGAATCCCCCTGTCCTATAGTTACAGTAGATAGTTGTTCTGCAAAAATTAAGTGCTATTGAAAGACGGCTTCGAAATCAACATGATTAAAATGTTTCCCCGAAGTGTTTACTAATGCAAATAAATAGATCGTTGAAAGGGGACGGAAAGCTCATTCTGGTAAATGTACTGGTTTGATTATACTTTTTTGAAAGAAACTCACGTTCAGCTCCAGAGTAAACGACAACTCCCACAATGCATGCAGCAGGGCGCTGTCACATGGACGTGCGGTGAGCTGGGTTGTAAATTCATAGCTAATGCAAGTGTTTTGCGCTCTCTCATGACTCTGGACCGAACATGACTTCAGCTATAGACCCCTGCTCATTTTCCTCATTTTCCTCGTGCGTTACCAAGCACCTGAATCTCACCTTCCATGTGGATTTTGACAGCCATGTCCTCAAAGCTAAGGTCGCACTCACCGTGGAGGTTTTAGTGGATCATTTCACGTCTTTGGTACAGTATTTATCTAATTTCTCAATCTGGATAGCCAGCAAGTTAATGTCAGTAAACTAATTTTAGCTAGCCAAATTAATTAATTCTTGCTAGCAAATGCCTTTGTGTTGCTAATGAATTTGACGTGGGAAAAAGCCTTGTTTCAGTACACATTGTTTCGGGTGGGTATAATTTGTGGAACGTTCCAACAGGGATCTGTTCCAAAAACTTATTAAAGTACAAGGTTGCCTTCAAACAACGCATACAAAGTAGCATGATGAATTCACCTCGCTAACTAGCTGCCGAATAGGCATCAACTCACCACGTAGCTTATTCTCTCTTTTTTTTATTTTTTTTATAATATGTTTATTACTTTACAATAAAAAATCAAATAAAAAAGACAGCAATACTAACAATGACATTCATTGTACTGTTGAATGGGATGGCCAATTTAGAGGACAAAACTTAACTCACACATACACAAAATAAAACAAAATCCTATTAGGTGGTACATGTATAAGAAGACAGCATATAGTCATTACAAGCAGTGTAGTTAAGCCAAAAATAAATATTGAGTGGAGTACAGCACAGAGTAGCAGCAGATAGGTAACCCAGTTATGAAGCGGGACTAGACCATTTATCCAATATCGGCAGCCATATTTTGTAAAACATTGAACTTCTATTGGAGGTATTGTATCGAATCTTTTCCATATGTATTACATTCCCTAAATCCCGTAACCACATTTCAAAGGTAGGTACAGTTTCCAGTTTCCAAAATTGCAATATGAGCCTTTTGGCGAATAGATTACAAAGAGAGACAGCTTTCCCTTCGTGGTTATTCCCATCAACTGTACCAAACAGAGCGGTCAATGGGTCTGGGGCTAGAACTCTATCAAAGGCTCTAGATAAGTAATAAAAAATGAGAGCCCAGTAAACATGTAATTTAGGACATGTCCAGATTAAATGGGTCAACGTCCCCACGTATCTTATTCTTAATGTTTGTCCATAGGCTACCAGAGTGAGGACAGACATTTTTCAGAAATAAAGTTAATGAAACAGCCCACTCCCTACCCGGCATCATATTCTGCCGCTATACAACTTTGTGTGCAACCTTGTTGTTTACGAAGTTTTTGGAACAGATTCCTGTTGGAACGTACAACATATTATACCCACCCCCTTGTTTCGTTTCACCTGTTTAAGTACACTGCTACAAAGCAATTGGTTGAGCTTATCAGACACAATGTATCACGCTGCAAGACAAGCTCTGATTTGAATCTCAGTCATTGCAAATCTGATCATTAGTGGGTCACATTCAGGAATGATATGTAGCTAGCCATATGTACTTTATGACACTGTTCTGCTCAGTGACAGCACGACTTTGACAGGTCGAGCTGGCGTGTGATACCAGCCGCGTGAACTTTAGATCGGAGTTCAGACTGTCTCACAGCAGGCGTAGAAAATGTAGTCGGCCTCTCAGGGCCAGGTTGAGATAGAAATGTGTATTTCTTATGGTGACAGCTGTTTTACAGTCACAATCTGGGGGAAGTTGAAGGTTGTGGTTCTTGTAGTTGTTGACACAGTTGGTTAACCAAATGTATTGCCCCACTTCCCCTTTTCTTTAATCTCTCTCTCTCTCCTTCCTACCATCAGACCCTTGACACGAAGGACCTGAAGGTCTCCAAGGTAACAGCCAATGGACAGGCAGCAAAGTTCACTCTGGGACCCAAGCACAGCTTCATGGGAACCCCTCTGGAGATCACACTGCCATTTGACCTCTCCAGGTAACTGTAGGGGAAGGGTCCCAAAGCCCCTTCCCATTATTGATTAAGGGGACCTTAAGAATCATATGCTCACTATTATACTGTTGCTATGTGTCTTAATCTCTGCCACTATACTTTTCACAAGCTATCTATATTAGTCTTTGCGGTTACACCATAGCTGTTGCCAGAGCGTGCCTGCAGGCTGGGTGTAAGTCAGACCGGAACTAGGTAAAGAGCTGAGAAGTTAACACTGTCTGGTTTTGACACTTTTTGATCTCGTGTGACAGTGGAAAATGCAGATGATACTTAGAATTTAGAGAAGCTACTATACTAGGTTACCTTATAAGGTAACTTCAGCTTATTGCTGCACACATACATTGATGTAGATGATCACACCACCAGGGAGCGATCATAGGTATATATTATAATCAGCTGCGCCCTTTGCTTGGTTGCAGAACTTACTCTGAGACATACATGCTCTGTTTCTCTTGTTAACTTCTGCCTGCAATTGCATTAATAAAGGTTTGATTGATTTACTTAAAGAAGATATTGTCTGACTGCTGATTTCACCAATAAGCCAATGATTGACAAGGAACCTACCCCGACATAACCACCCCCTCTGTCTCACTCTCACACCTTAGGGGCCTGTTCAGGAAGATGTAATGTTACAGAACATTCAGAAATAAATTAATTGTGTAGAACAGATATGATTTTGTCATATAGAGTGGGGAATAGTGTCTTCTCTATTCATTCCATTTCTATCTGTAACTTTCAGAGCACTGCACATCACTGATTCCACCCCAGGTAACTCAACCCTCAGAGATGGAACTGATGGATACTGGCTTAGAGGTAATATTTAGTGTGTGTGTTTGTTTCTCAGGGGTCAGCATGTGATCGTGGAGGTGACTTATGAGACTGCTCCTAATGCTTCTGCGCTGCAGTGGCTCACTCCTGAACAGACTGCTGGGAAGAAACACCCCTACCTCTTCAGCCAGTGCCAGGTAACACACACACATACACTGAGTTTATGGACATGCACAAACATAAAGTCTTATTTTTGGGTTGGGCTCGTTCTAATTCAACAAAAGACTGCACCACAAACAGTACTTCTATGGTAAAAGTAGTTGCAAGACTGGCAATCAAAATGCAACATTTTCACAATATCTGCCCAGTGTAACTGTAGTCACGCACAGAAACCACTTCCGTGACTAGAAGCTCTTATTATTATTATTTTGGGTTGGATGCCAGTCTTGCTCAACGGTCATTTTAACTGTGAAAGTAGTTGTAAGACTGTCTCAAAAGACATCACAAGGGAACACTTTCCCAACCCCATCTTCTGCAACATCCAACAACTGGTGTTGTAATCACGCACAGAAACCTGTTCTGCTCTTTGAAGTTCTTAGCAGAAGAACGATTGAATCATTTGATTGTAACCTGTGCCAGGTGAGGTTGCTTTTGCCCCTGCTTTCTTTCTTCGTTATATCCCCCTCCTCTTCTCCCTCTTTTTTTGTGTGTATCACCTGTATGTCAAAAGGTGCAGTGTCCCGTTGCTGCACTGATAAGTTTAATGAGGACCTTGATCATTGTCTCCTCTGTCGCTGATATTGATATGAACAGCCCTCTATATTATTGCACACAATATTACTTTGTTTACTTACATTACTTATATCCGTCCCCTCTTGGAGATAAATCCAGATTAGGTGGTTGATGTGATAATGTGCTAATAACCACCTCAAACCCCTCCAGGCCACCCATTGCAGGAGCATGGTACCCTGCCAGGATACTCCCGCCATGAAACACACCTACTATGCCCAGGTGTCTGTCCCCAAGGAGCTGGTGGCTGTGATGAGCGCTGTACGGGACGGAGAGGAGCCTGATCCCCAGGACAGCAGCCGGGCCATCTACCGCTTCAGACAACCAGTCAGTGTTTCTATTCTCGATCACTGTTTCTATCCATTTCTCCATCCATTTTCATCCATAGCTTAATACAGTAAGTCAGTCTTGCTTTTTGGCTTGACTGTTCAAGGTACAGCGCTGCCAAAGTAGCTGCTGATAAAGCAATAACGAGTTAATTACAAGGAATGTTTAGATGAAACGGCCAGATAACAAAAGGAACGCCTGCAATCTGAATGAAATGCAGTACCAGTCAAAAGTTTGGAGGGTTTTTCTTTATTTTGACTGTTTTCTACATTGTAGAATAATAATGAAGACGTCAAAACTATGAAATAACACATATGGAATCATGTAGTAACCAAAAAAGTGCTAAACACATCAAGATATATTTGAGATTCTTCAAAGTAGCCACCTCTTTGCCTTGATGACAGCTTTGCACACTCTTGGCATTCTCTCAACCACCTTCATGAGGTAGTAACTTGGAATGCATTTCAATTAACAGGTGTGTCTTGTTAAAAGTTCATTTGTAGAATTTCTTTCCTTTTTAATGCTTTTGAGCCAATCGGTTGTGTTGTGACAAGGTTGGGGTGGTATACAGAAGATAGCCCTATTTGGTAAAATACCAAGTCCATATTATGGCAAGAACAGCTCAAATAAGTAAAGAGAAACGACAGTCCATCATTACTTTAAGACATGAAGGTCAGTCAATCCGGAAAAGTTCAAGAACTTTGAAGTACAGTCACAAAAACCATCAAGCACTAAGATGAAACTGGCTCTCATGAGGACTGCCACTGGAAAGTAAGACCCAGAAATACATCTGCTGTAGAGGATAAGTTCATTAGAGTTACCAGCCTCAGAAGTTGCAGCCCAAATAAATCCTTCAGAGTTCAAGTAACAGACACATCTCAACATCAACTGTTCAGAGGAGAAAATGTGAATCAGGCCTTCATGGTTGAATTGCAGCAAAGAAATCACTACTAAAGGACACAAATGAGAAGAGAATTGCTTGGGTCAAGAAACACGAGCAATGGACATTAGACCAGTGGAAATCAGTCCTTTGGTCTGATGAGGACAAATTTTAGATAGTTGGTTCCAACCGCTGTGTCTTTGTGAGATGCAGAGTAGGTGAACGGATGATCTACGCATGTGTTTTTCCCACCGTGAAGCATGGAGGAGGAGGTGTGATGGTGTGGGAGTGCTTTGCTGGTGACACTGTCAGTGAGTTATTTAGAATTTAAGGCACACTTAACCAGCATGGCTCCCACAGCATTCTGCAGCGATACGCCATCCCATCTGGTTTGAGCTTAGTGGGACAATGACCCAAAACACACCTCCAGACTGTGTAAGGACTATTTGACCAAGGAGAGTGATGGAGTGCTGCATCAGATGACCTGGCCTCCACAATCACCGACCTCAACCCAATTGAGAGGGTTTGGGATGAGTTTAACTGCAGAGTGAAGGAAAAGCAGCCAATATATGCTCAACATGTGGGAACTCCTTCAAGACCGTTGGAAAACCATTCCTCATGAAGCTGGTTGGGAGAATAACAAGAGTGCCTTGATGACAGCTTTGCACAAAGGGTGGCTACTTTGAAGAATCTCAAATATAAAATATATTTTGATTTCTTTACCTCATGATTCGATATTTGTTCTTTTATAGTTTTGATGCCTTCACTATTATTCTACAATGTAGAAAATAGTACAAATAAAGAAAAACCCTTGAATGAGTACAGTAGGTGTGTCCAAACTTTTAACTGGTTCTGTACATTGTCAGTGACTGGAGCAGGTACATGGCTGTGTGTGTCTGACTGCTGTGTTTGTTGACCTTTGACACCTCCCAGGTGCCCATGCCCTCTTACCTCATTGCCATCGTGGTAGGAGCTCTGGAGAGCAGGTACACACACGCCCACCCATACATATAACTATTGCCCAGTTTTCCTACAAATTATTTTAAATGAATAAATGATCAGTGAAATATTAGTAATAAATGTTTGTTGTTTACTAGAGAGATTGGGCCCAGGTCTCGTGTTTGGTCAGAGAAGGAGTTTGTGGACAAGGCAGCATATGAGTTCTCGGAGGTGAGTTTAGCAGTATTTACTGTATCCGTGTGGTACGTATGTCATTTGTCTCATCCTACATCAGCAGAGTTTTTAATATTGAAATGTCAGCCTTGCCAAAAGGTGTGTATGTCCCTCTCAGACAGAGACCATGTTGAAGACCGCTGAGGGCCTTGCGGGGCCGTATGTGTGGGGCCAGTATGACATCCTGGTCCTGCCCCCCTCCTTCCCATATGGAGGCATGGAGAACCCCTGCCTTACCTATGCCACCCCCACGCTGCTGGTGAGAGACCTTACACACACATCACAATGCCAAATCCCCCTGTCTGTGTATTTTTTTTTGTTGTTGTTGTAACATTCCTTTCATCCTATGTTTATCTTCTAGGCTGGAGACAGATCCTTGTCCAATGTAAGTTCACAGCTGTCCGTGTCTTCTCACGTATGTGTTTTATATCTGTGTACGGGTGTGTTAACCTGTGTCCTCCTCCTGTTTCTCTCTCCAGGTCATAGCCCATGAGATCTCTCACAGCTGGACTGGCAACCTGGTGACCAACAAGACCTGGGAGCACTTCTGGTACGACACAGAGAAAAACATTCTGTCAATGTTTTTTTTCTCGCTTGAAGGAATGGGAATGATATGTCAAATTAGCCATAACTGAGTATCAGACAAATGGGAGTGAGAGATGGAAAAGGAAGATCGCTTTCCGGGGTTAATGAGTTCATAATTAGTGTCTGTGCCCCTTCCTTCTCCAGGCTGAATGAGGGTCACACAGTGTACCTTGAGAGAATGATTGGCAGGTCTATGGAGAGTGAACAGTTCAGACAGTTCAAGGCCATGGGCGGCTGGAAGGAGCTGCAGGAATCGGTGAGCGAACACACACACACATGCACGAGTACACTGTAACACTGGTACATACAGGAGTACACTTTTAAGCCTTGTTCACATTGGCAGTTTGAACTGACTCAAATCCTTTAAAAATATATAATCTGTTATTTTCCCTGAGGTTTGAACACCCAAGAAGCACATGGAATTTGATATTTTGAGTCACATTTCAAACCATCTTTCGTAGGTGGTTTGAAGTCAGTTATACATCTGATTCCTGGCCATGCGACTTGTTTTTAAACGGTCAAATTGGGAATAAAATTTTCACTAGCCACTCAATGTGGTTTTTATGCATTGGCATATCTTGTCCTTATGCTTGTATCACTAGCTTTAACTATGCTGACAGTTTGACAAGAACATGTATGGCTAGCTAAATAGCTTTTTTTTTGTTAATTGTTTACCAACATTAGTGAATGTGCTAGATTTGAGATAAACAGCCACCTAGCTAGCTAGTTGACTGCTGTGGCTAACCAAAAAGGCCTTGTTTTGAAAGTTAGGTCATGATTTTGGTCATTCAAAGCAACTGGGAAACGTCCATGGCAGGCTTTGTCACCTTAGCTCGCTACATAACGTCTGAGTTGATAGGAAGCACGAGCACCACTACCAATCAGCCTACACCACTGTGCACACACCCTTCTTTACTATGACAACTGGCGTAACCATGTCAGCTAATGACTGCTGTCTGAACACACAGAAATCAAATTTGGTCACTTGTAACTTCCTGTTTGGAAGTTACAAATGATTTGGAAAAACAAAACTGATTTGAGCATTGAGGCCTGCAGTGTGAACAAGGCTTAAGTAATGTGTCTGACTTCACTGAAGTCGCTTAGCTGTTCATTCGTACCTGTGTTTGTTTGTGTGCGGTCGCAACTGTGTATGCCCGACCTTATCTGATCTGTTACCTCTGTCTCCCAGGTGAACACGTTTGGGGCCAACAA
The DNA here is from genome assembly GCF_018296145.1 of Oncorhynchus tshawytscha. NCBI lineage: Eukaryota > Metazoa > Chordata > Actinopteri > Salmoniformes > Salmonidae > Oncorhynchus > Oncorhynchus tshawytscha. Next base: position 10,989,602 of record NC_056443.1, on the reverse strand, counting down.
CCCTCTGACCAACCTGGTTCCCAACCTGAATGAGGTGGACCTTGACGAAGCCTTCTCCTCTGTCCCCTACGAGAAGGGTTTCGCTCTTCTCTACCACCTGGAGGAGCTCATGGGAGGACCTGGTGAGAGACACACACACACACACACACACACACACACACACACACACACACACACACAATTGCATTTCATTCAGTAATAAAAATGAAGTCCCTTGCTTCATGTAATTGGTTGTCTCTCTTACAGAGGTGTTTATGGGTTTTGTTAAGTCGTACATCCAGCTGTTTTCTTACAGCAGCATCACTACTGAGGAGTGGAAACACTACCTCTTCACCTATTTTAAGAACAAGGTACAGTAACCACCACTCTCCACCTAACCAAGTTGCTATCAAATCCTCTTGCTGTGGCTCTTGAAATCCTCTCTGTTTCACCTTTAATGCTCCCTACCCGATCACAGGTGGACATCCTGAATAAGGTGGACTGGAACGCCTGGATGCACACCCCTGGGATGCCCCCTGTCAAACCACAGTGGGTTTCCCTTACCATTTCACTTGAGAATCACTCACCTGGCTGTTACACCTTTGAGCCCCACTTCTGTTATTTTGTGGGTCTGTTTTTGGTTGTCATTGTTTACCTGTCCAGTCAATCGGAGGTGTGTGTTAAATCGATGCCCCACCTCCTCCCCAGATATGACAGCACCATGGCAGACGCCTGCATTGCGCTGTGTAAGAGATGGGTGAAGGTGAGGGTACATGCTCCGCATTGATAATGTGTATGTTCTAGAACCTCAGGATGATAGAACATAGCATTTTTTTTTACAAGTATTACTGTGTTGTTAATTTCTCTCTCCCCCTCTAGACCAAAGAGGGGGATCTGGGGAATTTCAGTGAGTGGGATGTGAAGACTCTCTCCACCCACCAGCTCATCGAGTTCCTGTCTCTGCTCCTGCAACAGGTTGACACGCCTCACTGTCACTCACCCGGTCATCATAGCAACCTTCCATAAGCCATGTGATCGCTCTATTCTAATCCAAAGCGGACCAATGACCATATCTTTTCCCCCTAGGAGCCCCTCCCCCTCAGCCATGTGAAGAGGATGCAGGAAGTGTACCAACTCAACTCCTTCAACAACGCAGAGATCCGCTTCAGGCGAGTTCCTGTTCTGGGGTCCCATCATGCAGTATGTGTCTGTGTGTCATTGGTTCTCACTGTTTGCTCCCTTCTTCCAGGTGGCTGCGGCTGTGTGTCAAGTCCAAGTGGGAGGATGCTGTTCCCATGGCACTGAAGATGGCGACAGAGCAGGGGAGGATGAAGTTCACACGGCCACTATTCAAGTAACCAACGGCACCACTAGCTGAGACAATCTCTGTTATTAGATGCCATGCGTTGTTGTGCTTTCTGGATCAAATTATTTCTCGGCAGCATCTTGTTTAAAAACATGATGAGTCCTATTCTCTTATTTAGAGACCCTTTTGTGTGTGTGTTCTACCTAATCCCTCTTGTTCTCCCTCCCTTCTTTTAGAGAAGTGTATAACTTTGATAAGTATCATGAGGAGGCGGTGCGTGTGTTCGTAGCCCACCGGGCAGCCATGCACCCGGTAACGGCCAATCTGGTGGCCAAGGACCTGAAGGTGGACAACGACAAGAGCACCTGATTCTAATTGGAATCCCACCAGAAGCACTCCAAGACTGGCATTATTACCGGTTCACACACCCCACCCCGTTGCCGAAAACGACCAGAGAAAGCTAGAGAGAAGCTTCCAGCCGCATCCCCACTTTTTTATAACGGTCTCTACTTTGCTTGGCAGCTATTCAGAATTGGCTTGTAATCTGTTTGTTTTTACATTAAGATTTGTGATATGTCGAGCAGGGTTGGGGTCAATTCAGAATTTTTTTATTGAATTCAATTTGAATTGGCCACACCCCACAGGAAACAGAATTTGAATTGAAGGAAGTAGGTTTTAATTTAAACCAATTAAACTAAGGCACGAAAGTCTATTAATTTGACAAATCTTTTATAAAAAGCATATGCCACAAAACTCACCATTTCAAATATTATGGATCTATTCAACCAGATCTGCTTTAGCAGACATCACCATAGCTTTTGTTTTGACAACGGAGGTGGAATTGTTAGATCTGTCAAATCGACAAGTGACTCCTGGCATTCTACCTAAAGCAGACGTTGCCATTGGCTGCACAGTCATTGCATTAACAGAAATCCCATGCAGCCTTGTTTCCAAATTGAACACTGGAATTTGAGATGTAATCTACACCTCGATTAGGATGATAGAAATCGTCATTATTTTTGTTTGAATGATTTTTCAATTTGAGCTGCGTTTATTTCTATATATCCTACCCTTGTTCTGAATTTCTAATGCAAGTAATACTATTGCCGGTTAACACTTGATCAAACCAGTATTTTTCTTTGTCATATGTTTGCTTATTCCCTTTCATACACTTGTTTGATCTTATAACTTCTGGGAAATGTATTTGGATATTTAAAAACACAAAGGGAATTATTATAGACAACCCCACAACATGACCTTAGAGTATTTCAGACCGCTGTAATTATTTCAAATTGTTTTAAGAGAATGAGTTTTAACAATTGAAATGTTTCCTTATGGTATTGGTAACCATACATGACCATACAAATATTTATGTTGTAATGTGTAGAATTCACAACCAATTCAGAATGGACTTCAACCCAGACATCCAGGTATTCATCTCAGGGCAGAAAAGTTCAACGTTTTTTATCTATTTAATATTTTCGGAAACTCATTTTAGAATGGTTAAATCTTGTCCAGAATGCAAATACAGAACCTGTGTGAATTAGTTGCAATTATCTCATGCTTTTCTTTGACGCCATTAAACACCATTATCAGAGAGTATTGAATGTCTCGTGTTTTTTTCTTGTTTCTTCATGATCAGCTGACAGTATTAGGCAGCCTCACGTCCCAGCATTTGCCCTCTAGCAGTAATTCTGAGAAGTGAAGAAAGAATCTGAGAGATGGTTACCAATCAACACTGGACTATAGACTTCCATCACATTCTGCTGCTTCAGACAGAGAGAAGGGCTGGTAGGTAGATGTGCTGGATCTGGGATATGTGCTTTGTAGGATATAGGGCACCCAGATTGAGGCCAGGATTCAATCTGATTGCTGGTTATAGGCATATAACTTGAGATTGAGCCGGCATGCAGCATGTACAGTGAATGGGAACACGGGAACATTGCCTTTAAAAGCTGCAATGCCTGTATCATGTGATCGGATTGAATCCCTGCCTGAGTGTTGCTCTGGGGTTGTGGGTTCAAATCTCAACTCTGTGTTCTGAACGTAAATCCAAGGCCTAAGGCAACGGCACTGGTACGCTGGACTATTTTGAAAGCATTTTCACAGTATGTTAAATATACATATATGAAGAGAAGAGCTGGTGCCTCAGGTGTAAGGAATTTGCCCTCCAATGACAGGTCATGGGTTCAAGACCTGTGCGCACCACTGGAGTGCTTAAATTCTGAAAAAGGGGATACTACTCAGTCAATGAGCAGCTGTTATTGAGAAAATCTCCCAGAAAAAAGCACTTGTTTGTTTTCAATAGAGACTTTTCTATATTTTAAAACGAAGGGCCCTATTCAATCTGTATCGCTGACGTGTTACAGATTGCGCAATATACGGTACATTCTAAAGCAACTTCCGATTAAGGCCAACATATGCAGCTTTAAATGCAGTCTCCGCCAACGCGGAAACATTGCCTTTAAATTACAATTGGGCTTTAGCGCTGAACTACCGCGATAAGCGTTGATCTCGATTAAAAAAAGAGGCCACTTTTTCCAGACGTTTTTCTCCATAACCGCTGCTCTCCATATTTCCGAACCAAAGAAATGTATCCCTCCGCCTCCGCTTATTAATCCCATCCAATCAGCCATCATTGTGCGGCAGCCACTCCCTCAGGTAGCCTTGACTCACTGACCAGTGAAGTCCTCAATATCCAACCATGCTCCAGAACAAGCACCTGGATTCATGCCTACAACCCTGTGCTTCTGGGGCCAGAGCCACAGACTCTTTTACATTGAGAATTGAAGAAAGCCACACAAAACAGGTATTTTGAACCTACAACTCTTTTTCTACAAGGCAGGGATTTGACCCCAGACTCAACCCTGGAATAGTTATTTCCATATATTTGACATTAGCAGAAAGGAAAGCACAGGTAATGAGACTTAAACCCACAACCTCATGGCTTCATGGCAAATATTTAACCCCAGAGCCACAAACTCCTTCAGATGCTATATTGTCACCCCTTTATACAAGTGGCAGGATTAGAAAGTAGTGAACTGAGAGTTGAGAGTAATCTCAACAGCTATTTCTGACTGCACACAATATCCACACCTGTGAGGAGGCAGACTGCATTAAAAAAAATGTCCCTCCCAAGCTCACTGGAATCCCCACCCCCAGGTCTCCCTCCCTTCCACTCCCCTACAAGAGTCCCCCTTATCTTAAAATGTTCAAACATGACAATATGATGTCAGAATGTCTTTATTATCCAATGTATGAAGTAAAACATAATTAGTAGAATTTTTTAAAAAGAGTTTAAAAAAATTAGTATTGTTTCTTTTTACATAATATACATTTCTCTAAATTGTTAATGAATAACAATACAAATAATTCAGACATGCCATATATTGCCATAACAACAGACTGGGTGAGTATAGTGAGCATAGAATATCGAGCCATCTCAAAGGCCCATCAGTCAGTGAGTCAGGGGTGTAGCAGGATGGGTGTAGCAACAGGATAGGTGTAGCAGGATGGGGAAACATATCCAATCCTAAAAATGGATCATCCAGACAGTCCCGCCTTGATCCTGGTCATAACGTTGTATCAGAGGCGAAGTGACCTCACAACCATGACCCTGATCGCAGATTTAGAGGGAAAGTGACGTGTCTTTTGCTTAGGCCCCGTTGTGCAGGCCCAGTCCCAGGAATAGAGCTCAGGCCCAGTTGTGCAGGCCCAGTCCCCGGAATAGAGCTCAGGCCCAGTTGTGCAGGCCCAGTCCCCGGGACAGCATGATGGTCTCCAGGTCTCTGTCCTCCTGGCTCTCCTGCAGCCGCTGCTCCTCCAGCAGAGACACCAGAGCATCTCTCTGCTCCACCACCTCCAACATCTCCCCCAGGATTAGCTTCTCCTCAGCCAGCTCTGCCTCACCCTTCAGGTGGTCTTAAAGAGAGGGAGAGAGAGAGTGAGAGAAGAATGAAAACAGAGAATATATTAAGAGCATTATGGTACATGGTACAGTATGGCGTGTGTGTGTATGAGTGTACTTACCATCCACGGCCATCCGCTCTCTGAGCTCTTGTTGAAGACGGCTCTGTCTGTCCTCCAACTCCAGCTCCCGAGCACTGAGGGAGAGACAGTTGTCATGGAGACCATGTCACACTGATTGAATCAGATAATTGCATACTGCACCGAGCCATTCTACAGTTGTGGCGAAAAGTTTTGAGAATGACACATATATTCATTTTCACAAAGTCTTCTGCCTCAGTTTGTATGATGGCAATTTGCATATACTCCAGAATGTTATGAAGAGTGATCAGATGAATTGCAATTAATTGCAAAGTCTCTCTTTGCCATGCAAATGAACTGAATCCCCCAAAAACATTTTCACTGCATTTCAGCCCTGCCACAAAAGGACCAGCTGACATCATGTCAGTGATTCTCTCGTTAACACAGGTGTCAGTGTTGCCGAGGACAAGGCTGGAGATCACTCTGTCATGCTGATTGAGTTCGAATAACAGACTGGAAGCTTCAAAAGGAGGGTGGTGCTTGGAATCATTGTTCTTTCTCTGTCAACCATGGTTACCTGCAAGGAAACACGTTCTGTCATCAATGCTTTGCACAAAAAGGGCTTCACAGGCAAGGGTATTGCTGCCAGTAAGATTGCACCTAAATCAACCATTTATCGGTTCATCAATAACTTCTAGGAGAGTGGTTCAATTGTTGCGAAGAAGGCTTCAGGGCGCCCAAGAAAGTCCAGCAAGCGCCAGGACCGTCTCCTAAAGTTCATTCAGCTGCGGGATCGGGGCACCACCAGTACAGAGCTTGCTCAGGAATGGCAGCAGGCAGGTGTGAGTGCATCTGCACGCACAGTGAGGTGAAGACTTTTGGAGGATGTCCTGGTGTCAAACAAGGGCAGAAAAGAAGCCACTTCTCTCCAGGAAAAACATCAGGGACAGACTGATATTCTGCAAAAGGTACAGGGATTGGACTGCTGAGGACTGGGGTAAAGTCATTTTCTCTGATGAATCCCCTTTCCGATTGTTTGGGGCATCCGGAAAAAAGCTTCTCCGGAGAAGACAAGGTGAGCGCTACCATCAGTCCTGTGTCATGCCAACAGTAAAGCATCCTGAGACCATTCATGTGTGGGGTTGCTTCTCAGCCAAGGGAGTGGGCTCACTCACAATTTTGCCTAAATACACAGCCATGAATAAAGAATGTTACCAACACATTCTCCGAGAGCAACTTCTCCCAAACATCCAGGAACAGTTTGGTGACAAACAATGCCTTTTCCAGCATGATGGAGCACCTTGCCATAAGGCAAAAGTGATAACTAAGTGGCTCGGGGAACAAAACATCGATATTTTGGGTTCATGGCCAGGAAACTCCCCAGACCTTAATCCCATTATGAACTTGTGGTCAATCCTCAAGAGGCGGGTGGACAAACAAAAACCCACAAATTCTGACAAACTCCAAGCCTTGATTATGCAAGAATGGGCTGCCATCAGTGACCCAGAAGTTAATTGACAGCATGGTAGCGCAGATTGCAGAGGTCTTGAAAAAGAAGGGTCAACACTGCAAATATTGACTCTTTGCATCAACTTCATGTAATTGTCAATAAAAGCCTTTGACACTTATGGAATGCTTGTAATTATACTTCAGTATTCCATAGTAACATCTGACAAAAATATCTAAAGACACTGAAGCAGCAAACTTTGTGAAAATTAATATTTGTGTCATTCTCAATACTTTTGGCCATGACTGTACATACTGCCATTCCGACATAAGTGCTCATACATTTGGGCAGCACAAAGCACAGAATCCAGTGGTGACTGGGGAAGATGAGGGGTGGGGGTGTGTATCTATTTGTCAATAACAGCTGGTGCGAGATGTCTAATATTAAAGAATTCTCGAGGTATTGCTCACCTGAGGTAGAGTACCTTATGGTAAGCTCACACTATCTACCAAGTGAGTTCTCATCTATATTATTCGTAGCCATCTATTTACCACCACAAACCGATGCTGGCACTAAGACCGCACTCAACCAACTCTATAAGGCCATAAGCATACAAGAAAATGCTCATCCAGAAGTGGCCAGGGACTTTAATGCAGGCAAACTTAAACCCGTTTTACCTCATTTCTACCAGCATGTCACATGTGCAACCAGAGGGTGAAAAAACAAAAAACTAGACCACCTTCACTCCACACACAGAAATGCATACAAAGCTCTCCCCGCCCTCCATTTGGCAAATCTGACCATAATTCTATCCCCCTAGGCTCTCTGATTCCTGCTTACAAGCAAAAACTAAAGCAGGAAGTACCAGTGATTCGCTCAATACGGAAGTGGTCAGATGACGTGGATGCTAAGCTACAGGACTGTTTTGCTAGCACAGACTGGAATATGTTCCAATGGTAATGAGGAGTATACGACCTCAGTCATCGGCTTCATCAATAAGTGCATCGACGACGTCATCCCCACAGTGACCACACGTACATATTCCAACCAGAAGCCATTAATCATTAAGTTTGCTGACGACACACCAGTGGTAGGCCTGATCACCGACAACGATGAGACAGCCTATAGAGAGGAGGTCAGAGTCCTGGCAGTGTGGTGCGAGGACAACAACCTCTCCCTCAATGTGAGTAAGACAAAAGGAGCTGATCGTGGACTACAGGAAAAGGTGGGCTGAACAGGCCCCGATTAACATCGAGCGGGTTGAGAGTTTCAAGTTCCTTGGTGTCCACATCACCAACGAACTATCACGGTTCAAACACACCAAGACAGTCGTGAAGATGGCACAACAACATTTTTCCCCCTCAGGAGACTGAAAAGATTTGGCATGGGTCCCCAGATCCTCAAAAAGTTCAACAGCTGCACCATGGAGAGCATCCTGACCAGTTGCATCACCTCCTAGTATGGCAACTGCTCGGCATCTGATTGTAAGGAGCTACAGAGGGTAGTTCGTACGGCCCAGTATGTCGCTGGGACCAAGCTTCCAGCCATCCAGGACCTATATGTGCTAGGCGGTGTCAGAGGAAAGACCCAAAAATTATCAGAGATTCCAGTCACCGAAGTCATTGACTGTTTTCTCTGCTACAGCATGGCAAGCGGTACCAGAGCGCCAAGTCTAGGATCAAAAGGCTCCTTAACAGCTTCTACCCCCAAGCCATAAGACTCCTGAACCTTTAATAAAGGGGCCACCGGACTATTTACTACACCCGCCCCCCCATTTGTTTTGTACACTGCTGCTACTCACTGTTTTTATTTATGCATAGTCACTTCACCCCTACATGTACAAATGACCTCAACTAGCCTGTACCCCCGCACATAGACCCGGTACCGGTCTCCCTGTATATAGCGTCGTTATTGTTATTTTATTGTGTTACTTTATAATTTAGTTTATTTGGTAAATATTTTCTTAACTCTTTCTTGAACTGCACTGTTGGTTAAGGGCTTGTAAGTAAGCACACCGTAAGGTCTACACTCGTTGTAGTCGGGGCACATGTGACAAATAAAGTTTGATTTGATTTGACATAGGGGGTCAAAGGTCAGATAGATACTCACAATATCATGAGTTCTGACTCATAGCGCATCAGACAGTTCTTCTGCTGGACCAGCTTGAACCACTGCTGCATCAGAGCTGGGTCATCCTGCCTGCCCATGACTAAAGGAGAGAGAGGAAAATGGAAAGAGGGAGGGAGGGGTAGGGGGGAGAGAGAGAGAGAGAGAGAGAGAGAGAGAGAGAGAGAGAGAGTGTAAGGAACCAGGGGTTAGATTGGAGGGTAATGAATAGTTAGAGGGGAATACAGCATAGTGTGTATGGTACATACCTCCCAGGTGTAAGTCCAGCTCTTCACTGTCATTCGACTCTCCCCAGTAGTCTATAATGAGAACATACAAAGGAGTTGACCACATGACCACACGTACACTGATCATTTGCTTAGTCAAACTAACTAAGAGTAGTATAGGTCAAACAAACCATGATGTCAAACAAGCGTGTAAAAAGTGTGTGTGTTTACCTGCTTCCCCTCTCAAGGCCTTCTCCACAGCCACACCCCTCTCCTCCAGCTGCCTCTGCTTCTCCTCCACCTGCTCCAACTGCCTTTGGATCATCTGACAAGGCACATTTTATACACTCAAGCTCTGTTTATACCTGATTCAGACAGGCACGCATCGGCTGTGTTTACACAGGCAGCCCAATTCTGATATTTTTCCTTTAATTTGTATTTTGACCAATTAGATCAACTCTTTAGCCAATAATTGAGCAAAAGATCAGAATGGGTCTGCCTATGTAAATGCAGCAAAGGTGTCTGGAAATCTTACAAGTGCAGACAAATCCGAACAGTAAATCCATTTAAATAACTATTATCCCGCATTATAAAATCACTGACAGGTGGCACCCATTGACTTATGGCATCAATATGTGTCTTGTAAAATGCATGAGCTGGCGCAGACCCAGAGGAAATGATTTAGTGTGGAGGTGCTGACTAACAGTGAATAAACTGTAACCTATAAAAACAAAGAGAGTCTCAAGCTCAATGTATAATCTCCCAGTTATTTATTAGGTAAACCAATTATTACTGGGAGTTCATACATAAAGTGTGTGACTCTTTGTTTTTATAGCTTACAATCAATATGTGTCTTAAAATAAATAAAGAATAGCTGTCAAATGATTTGCATACAGGGAGGGACCTGTGAACGCAGACACAGTGGACGGATAGAAGATATTTTAATACCATGACGAGACATATTTCTGAAAATGTGGGCACAATCAGAATGTGGACAAGATCAAGACAAAAGATGCATGTTAGTGCCATCTACAATACCAACGAGGCTTTAAACAAATCATACGCACCCACACAAATTATACACACACTCACACATACATTATAAACCTGCATCTTACCTGGGCCCTGTGCAGTCTCTTGAGTTGCTCTTGTTTGGCCTGTTTGCGCGCCGCCCTCTGTACTCTGCGTGTTAACCTGGCATCTAGCTGCTCCTCCTCTGGGTCCCGGTCTCTGTGGAACATGGCCTCTGACACATCCAGGCTGGACGGGTCCTTCAGGTCCATCATGTGCACCAGTACCCCGACAACTTCCGTAGGGCACGATGACTTCCGCTGTGTATCCATACGGGGGGAGCTGTCCCGCTCCCTCTCCTTCCCCACGTGCCTCTGTAGGTGGGGGGGGAGAGAGAGAGAGAGAGAATCAGCAGGCTGCACACAGACACACACACAGCATTAAGGTTTGACCACAGCAACAAATACATACACACTACACATTACTGAGTATACACACACACTACTGAGGGTTAGGGACGATAAGGACGCAGCACAGAGAACAGAAAGGCTTGATGCAACCAATAAGAATGTTCACACTACCTTAATGGCATACGCCCTCTTAAAGGCCAGGGCATGAGGCACATATGCAGACTTGGAAAGACGAAGACCAAAAAACAATCAAAATCGGGCACACAATATATAGTATGTCTAGTTCAGAGAAAACGTACTCTAAATCGGAACTTACAAACTATTTATTACAGCTATAAACGACCCGTGTACACAACGGGAGAAATGTAACTATCTACACAACGGGAGAACCGTAACTATCTACACAACGGGAGAAACGTAACTATCTACACAACGGGAGAAATGTAACTATCTACACAACGGGAGAAATGTAACTATCTACACAACGGGAGAAATGTAACTATCTACACAACGGGAGAAACGTAACTATCTACACAACGGGAGAAATGTAACTATCTACACAACGGGAGAAATGTAACTATCTACACAACGGGAGAAATGTAACTATCTACACAGTGGGAGAAACGTAACCATCTACACAACGGGAGAAACGTAACCATCTACACAACGGGAGAAATGTAACCATCTACACAACGGGAGAAATGTAACCATCTACACAACGGGAGAAATGTAACCATCTACACAGTGGGAGAAATGTAACCATCTACACAACGGGAGAAACGTAACCATCTACACAACGGGAGAAACGTAACCATCTACACAACGGGAGAAACGTAACCATCTACACAACGGGAGAAACGTAACCATCTACACAACGGGAGAAACGTAACCATCTACACAACGGGAGAAACGTAACCATCTACACAACGGGAGAAACGTAACTATCTACACAACGGGAGAAACGTAACCATCTACACAACGGGAGAAACGTAACCATCTACACAACGGGAGAAACGTAACCATCTACACAGTGGGAGAAACGTAACCATCTACACAACGGGAGAAACGTAACCATCTACACAACGGGAGAAACGTAACCATCTACACAACGGGAGAAACGTAACCATCTACACAACGGGAGAAACGTAACCATCTACACAACGGGAGAAACGTAACCATCTACACAACGGGAGAAACGTAACCATCTACACAACGGGAGAAACGTAACCATCTACACAACAGGAGAAACGTAACCATCTACACAACGGGAGAAATGTAACCATCTACACAACGGGAGAAACGTAACCATCTACACAACGGGAGAAACGTAACCATCTACACAACGGGAGAAATGTAACCATCTACACAACGGGAGAAACGTAACTTCTCTCAGTAACTCTGCTGTAACGCTCTCTAACCGGACTAGTACATAGCAGCCTTCATCCTACTGCCACAAAGTAGTATACCTCCCCTTCCTCATTCTCCTCTTCCTCCTCCTCCTCAATGGTGTCCTTCTGAAGGTCTGACGCTAGGTCAAACAGCTCCAGACGAAGCTAAAAACATTGATCCGTTAAAACATTTACCTGAGCCTCTGAAGAGAGGAGATATGGTAACCAACAAAGACCAGATATCCCCTAACACATATGACATCAGCCTCCTATGGTGCGAATGCATTTCCTCCAAACAATCACTGTAAAGACTGCTGGCATACACAGAGCTGTAGAGCTGAACAGAGGTCTGTAGTGACATCGCTGACTCTCACAGTCAGAGCTGTAGTGGAATGTCAAGCCTGCTGCTCTAAGATCAGTGGTAGTGTTAGTAGTGATGTCCTTACGTTGGCCTTGGGGTTCATGGAGCACCTCTCCATCACAACAGAGCAGGTGATGTCTGACTCCTCCGGCTCCGACCAGCTCTGGCGCTCCCTGAACTTCACACCTGCACAAACACAGAGGTTCACCATAGGAAATCACTATACCAGATCACCAGAGTGTGTGTGTGTATTACCTCTTCTCTCCGCAGAAGGTTTCCTCCTGCCCTGCTCTTTGGGGGCTGGGGCTGTTGCCATTTTGGAAAGGGAAGTCCTGCCCTTCTTCTTCCTGTCCCTCTTATAGCCAGAGATGACAGCTCTCCACAGGCCCAGGGGTCCACCCTCTCCTATGCCCGCTTCAGACACACTCTGGCTGGAGGGCTGGTTGTCCCTGCAGCACTTACGTGAAGGGAAGAGGGAGCCCCCCTGGAGTTGTGTGAGGAGGAGGGGGGGCAAGCTCTCTGTGAGTCTGCGGGGGTCTAGACCACCTCTGCTCTTCCTTGGGAGAGGCTCCCTTCCTAGGGGGATTTTCGTGTCCTCCCAGCCCACTCCCATGGCTGCTCTCTCTATCTCCCTCCTCCTCTCCATCTCCCTCTTCCTCCCGATCTCTCTCTCGTCTCTGGGCACTGCCTTAAGGGGCTTCAGGGGGGACAAGGGGGGGTTGATGTCCTCTAAGGGGTCTATTACTACACCCTTACACAGCTTCTCCCCAAGAGACCCTGCCCCAACAGACCCCCCCGCAACAAATCCCCTTCCCCCATCCACGTCCCACGGTTTCAGCTTCTTGCCCCCGACCCCCCGCACAACAGCCGACGCCATGATAGGTGCGGGGGCAAATCGAGGGGCAGGGCGAGAGACGGGGCTTTGCAGTGACTCTGCCTCCACAGAAGGGTGGGGCAGGCTATCCCAGCATGCCTTGAGCTGGGCAGGGGGAGGGATGCCGGGAGGGGTGAGAGGGTCCGAGGTAGAGGTGGTGGAGCTCCCGCCCACACCGATCCCCGAACTACTGCTGGAGTCACGTACCCTCTCCCTCTCCTTCCCCCCTCTCTCCCTCTCCTCTCGCTCTTTTCTCTCCTTCATCTCTTTCTTCTCCCCATCCTCCTCTCCCTCGTCTGGACCCGGGGAGCAGCCAGAGGTTGTGGAGGAGTTGGGGGAGGAGTAGGTAAAGACAGAGGAGTCTGGAATTGACACTGAGGACGTGGGTGTGGGTGCATGCGACGTTAAAGGTGTGGGTGTGAAGGGTGTTGAGGCAGTGGCCGGAGTGGAGAAGGTGATATTGGGTACACTGGTGGGGCTGTGTGGACCGTGTGTGTCGGGTGTTGTCGAGTCAGGCAGTTGTATGTCAGGCGTGTGTGTGTCTGGAGAGTGCGTGTCAGGCGTGTTTGTGCCATGCCTGTGTGTGTCAGGTGTGTATGTGTCTGGAGAGTGTGTGCTCTGCTGCCACTCGTCCAACGAGGCTACCTCCTCAGCGGTGAGTGGAGATGCTCCTTCCCCTGAGAGAGAGAGAGAGAGAGAGAGAGAGAGAGAGGGGGGGGAAGAGAGAGATGAGGAGAGAGAGTTGCAGGCGGAGTAAGGGAGAGGGAGGGAGAGAGAGAGAGAGGGGAAGTAAAGAGAAAGTCAAAATCCCTACAGAGAAAACCAGATAGCAACCTCCTGTGTCGTACAGAACATATTGCTTGTGAGCCACAGTTGGTAATGAGCGAGAGTTTTTGTCGCTGTTTAGCAACACTTTAGACTTGATGAGGCCAAGGATATTAGTAATAAGGTTTGGGCAACCACAGCCACCAAAGCCATTGGACAGTGGTGCAAGAATCACTTGTCTAAGTCCATGGGGTGCAATAGGTGGGGAAGTTACTGTAACTTTGGCCTAATAGTGTGTCATTATGCTCAAGGACACAGCAAAACATGAAAAATGGTTAGTAAACAAATCAATTCCCATAATAAAAATGATAAACATGTTTTGTTAGCTTTCCCTCCTGTGGCGGTGCCACCTGTCTCCTGCACCTCTTCTAGAGGGAGGAGCCACAGACCCACGGACAGTACTCCCCTTCTACCAGCAGGGGGAAACACACCAAATAGAGAGGCGAGCAGGGAGGGAGGGCACACACAGAGGGTTGAGAGAACAGAACAGAGAACAAAAGAGAGGAAAGGAGGGGAAAGGTGAGGAAAGGAAACTAGTCTAAAAACAAATCTTCCTAACTAACAGCACTTAGAGAGACACACACAGGAAAACAGAGAAAAATGGCCAATTACCATCACTAGATAACTCCTCCTCATCATCATCATCATCTTCATCAACCTCTCCTTCCTCCTCTCCTTCTTCTGTCTCTTCTTCATCATCTCCTCTCTCTCCTCGGAGGCGTGCGTGTAGTTCCATGGCCTTCCTCCATGAGTCTCTAGCCAGGTCATTGGTTAGAGCTCGCTGCCTCTCCCCCTCCTCCTCCGTCTCTGATTCTGAACTATGAGGAGAGAGGAAGGCAATTACTGTGTGTGTTCGTGTGTGTTCGTATGTGTACAAGAGAAAAGGGGGAGAGAGAAAGAGGGGGAGAAAGAGGGGAAGAGACAGAGGGAGAGGACATGGAAGATAGATAGCGAGAGAGAAAAAGGGGGAGAGAAAGAGGACAGATAAATGTTTGTTTTTGTAATGCTGACCTGGAGCCCTCGTTGTCCCGCAACGAGATGCGCTTGTGATTGGCCTTCTTCACCTCTGTCACCAGCAGACTGAGGTTGTAATTGGCCAGCGTCTCCTCTGGCACCTCCTCCGGCTCATCTGTTAGCTGCTCAGTCTCCAGGCTCCCCAGGCTCCCACAGTAGTTCTCCAGCTCTATACGTTCTGGCGTGCCGCGCATGCGCTTAGCCAAGCCACACTCCCTCTCAATCAGAGATGCCACTGAGTGCACACACGCACACATACACACACACACATACACATAGAAGCTTTACCAAGCCGGACCCACTCCCAATCAGAGACGCCACTGAGAAACACACACACACAGACATACACTTAGCCAAAGTCAATGTCACATTCTTTGCGCACTCTGGACATTCTTTACACACTCAGCGGCGTCACTAAGAAACACATTCTGTGCACAAACACACATCACAAGCATTACGACTGAAAACACACACATGACACAGATACATGAACCGCTTGGCTTACCTGAGGACCTGCGATCTGCTGTCACCACAGTTACTGAGGAGTGAGGGTTAGTGGACAGAGCAGCTGGGGACTCCTGGGAGGAAGGAGCAAAGGAGGGGTCAAAGAAAAAACAGTATTTTACCCCCCAAAATTCCAAGGATCAGTGTATCGATCTACAGAAAAGCTCATACATACATGACGTATTCTCCTCAAAACAATATAATATACAGAGAGAGAGAGAGAGAGAGAGAGCTCGTCATCAAATGAAACCGTAATTGCTATGACTATACACATATCAGGAGTTAAAACCCAGGTCAGCCAAGAGCTTCCATTTAGCCAGAGTACGAGGAGAAAGGCAGAAGTCCTTACCAGGAGGGTCTGCTGAGAGGGGGTCCGTTCGTAGGGGGTTGGATGCTGGTCGGAGGTAGGAGGAGCTGGTCTCTTCCTCTGGACCGGCCCAACCAGACGGAGGTCATAGTGCGGCTTACAGTAGAACTTCCCTACACACAGAACCAATGTGTTAGAACACTATACAGAGAACCGCCCTACACACAGCAGTTTTAGAACCTCACTACACTGAGAACTGCAGCTTGAGAACCGCACTACAGAGAGATATGCAGCTCCCATGCATCTTACAGGAGAACTTTAAACAAAAACCCGAAGTGTTTTCTAACGACAGTAGTACTACAGGGAAAGCAGTGTAATAAATCTTACAAGTCTCGTCCTCAGCTAAATCTTTTTACATTTCCACACAAAGAAAACAGTGTCCCTGGACCTTGAGGAAACGTCTCTCAGCTTCCCGGAAAGGAATGAAATAGAGTTGTGTCTTACAGTGTGACTCCTCCATAGAAAACAGCGGCGGTCGACAGAATTGACAGGAAGGCACACTCGATCTGGTCCTTACACTGACAGACCACTTCATATATAGTCGACCCTACACACTCTCCCCTCACACTCAAACGGTTATCATGTGACACCTCATCCCCGATTGGTTGAACGGTTTTGAATTCAACTTCGAGATTAGCTCCTGACATGACAACACTGACATCTTTTGTATCACATCTCTAAGAGGTACAACACACACACACACACAGTCACACACACGCAAGCAGGCATGCACACACGCACCACCAGAAGCCTTTTGTGGGCCCTAAGTGAGATTTGGTTGGGGGGTAGGGGGTTCACCCCCCAAAACATTTTGGTGGCCCTCCTATTCAAGGCAAAGAAAAACATTTACGTTTAACATTTAATTTCCTGCAGTTATACACATTTCGCGATGGGGCAGAGAGAAAATGTTGCAAATTTACAGGAAATGTCTTGCAATTCTAACCATTTTGCCATGGGGTGGAGAGACATTTTTGCAGTTTTAAAGTTTACTTCCTGCAGTTCTACACATCTTGCCATGACTTTTGCCATGTTAATGATATCTGAGTGAGAGTGACTAACAAAATCAATGGGGGCCCCCGTGGAGGTCAGGGGAGCCCCTGTGGACGTGTCCTGCATGCACGGTCGGTATTCGGCCTAGAAATTCAGATAGCTAGCTGACTTACCAATCTAAAAATGGTTAGCTGACATGGCTAATTGAGTGACTGTAAGTGACTGACATAACAAGAGAAAAACTGCTGATGCACTACCACATTTTTTTACTTGCACCTTGTTTATTCTACAGTCATTTGAATCCCCTACTGAGCACCCCCCCCACACACACACACACAATCAAAGATACACAGCCACACAGTCAGTCCAGGGAGCCCCAGGCCCCAACTGTGCAGTAAGCAACACACTGAGTTTGTGTTCTTCATGTGTTAACTTAGTTGGTCTCTGGTCTGCTGATGGGAGCCTTACAAAGTGATCATGCAGTGTAACATCAACCCTGAGGGCAGATTGGAGCAATCAGTGTAAAATCAGTGTAAAATCAATCAGTGTGATTGAGTGTCACTGACCCTCATAGACTGCAGGTCAGAGCTGCATTCAAGATAAAACAACAAGGTGTGGTAAAGCATATAAAACAATTTGAGGCAGTGTTTCAGTGCCAAGACCATGCTGGGCTGGTTGTGGTATTTTCAGTGTGTGTGTGGTAGGGCAGCCCTTGTCATTCATTGGAGTTACTCACTTTGATTTTGAATTTCTTCCCCCTTTTTCTCCCCAATTTTGTGGTATCCAATTGTTAGTAGTTACTATCTTGTCTCATCGCTACAACCCCCATATGGGCTCGGGAGAGACGAAGGTCGAGAGCCATGCGTCCTCCGAAACACAACCCAACCAAGCCGCACTGCTTCTTAACACAGCGCGCATCCAACCCGGAAGCCAGCCGCACCAATGTGTCGGAGGAAACACCGTGCACCTAGCGACCTGGTCAGCGTGCACTGCGCCCGGCCCACCACATGAGTCGCTAGTGCGCGATGAGACAAGGATATCCCTACAAGCCAAACCCTCCCTAACCCGGACGACGCTAGGCCAATTGTGCATCGCCCCATGGACCTCCCGGTCGCGGCCGGCTGTGACAGAGCCTGGGCTCGAACCCAGAGTCTCTGGGTGGTCCATGGTGCGACGGGAGGCCCCGGAGGCCCCGGAGTTACCCACTTTTAACATTACTCTCTAACCCTATGGAGCTCAGTGACCACCCCTCCCCTCACCGTTAGGTCGGTCGTAGGCGTAAGAGGCCAGGCGAAGGGTGGAGCTGCAGTGGTCACACTGGAAGCAGCTCCGGTGGAAGAACAGTCCCTCAGCACTGAGTCTCTCCATCACGTACACACGCCTACTGCAGAAGAAACACACGTCACTGGCCCCTCCTGGCCCTGGCCCCGCCAACACAGAGTGAACGCCAGCCTGAGAGAGGGGGGAGAATAAGCTGTGATACAAGGATCACCTCACTTCAGAGTTAGCCAAACAAGTTTGTTAACAGATCTATGGTAAATCATCCCTCAGGTTTTTGTGTCCACCTTTTTCCAAAAGATTCAATGCCTGTTCAATTAAGGTTCAACCATCAGGTGTCAGCTATGACATGATACATTGACTTAGATTTGTATTTATTTTGGTTATTGAAAATGATTTTCACCCGGTAACAGAGGGGGTCTCTAAGTAAAAGTAAATTAACTATTTTCCTATTGGTTTAAAATGTAGTGGTAAATATGTCTTACAGTGGTAAACATGGAATTAAAAGCTTCCCATGACATACAGGTTTCTGCCGTAGTTTAAACCATGTATTTCACTGTGGCTGCGCTGTCCACTCAGTAGGGCTGAAGTTCAGTCTCAGCTGAGCTCCTTTACGCATAGATTTTCCTTTGTAATTCCTCATTTTCGCCATGCGTCCTTTATTTTTTTTAAATGCCTTTATTCCAATGCATTAGAATTCTCCGTTGATTTATAATTGTTTGATATTGTCCGTCAGCTGTTTAGAGGACTCATTGCTTTGATTTTCAGGTGCGCCTGTTGGTTCTCCCTGCCGTCCGTGGCCAGTAGTACACCATTTATTGAACTTGATTATTTTCTATCAATAATCATTTTCTTTCCTGTATCAGCTGATGATGGTTGACAATATCACTAGACAACTAGCCTACAGCTAGACACCAATGCGAATTCAATGAATCCAACAATTAGGCCTATACATTACTGACAGGAGGCCTATAGTTGATTCTTTCCGTTAGAAGCATTCGATTTTGCAATGGCATAGGACTACAATGGCATAGGACTACATTATTTTGGATTTGTGTGTCCATGAGGACTGTTTTCAAGGCGAAACATAATGAAATGTTACGTAGGGATGGTTCCACATGTATTTTTCGAGATCTCGAAGAGCCATGATTTGTACAGGGTTGAAGGTCACTGTTCTAATTAACATTTGAAAAGCTTAATAAGGACAAATAACACTGCCGTTAATGTAAGGAAAGAAAGGTGGTATGTCACCCGATCTGTGAAGACTCGAAGCATTACCTCATGAATTATGACAGCTAGGGTGTGAAACATGTTTTAATTCAATTCATGCATGATATTGAATGTATGCTACCTGTTCTGCGTATGTTCATGTGTTTAAAATTGCCTTGGCTGAGAGGGTAGGCCAAGTGGAGGGTAAACGCAAGAGAACGCCGTTGACCCACAATTTTCAGAAAAATGCTTTGAAAGTACAGGGAGCGTTTCTTTTTTCACCACGACGGACCGGCATTCAGACTTTACTCACTTATTTTTTTTACCACTACACACTGGCTACGGGTCGGCCTATCTGAAGTTCATGGTCAATACACCCTAGAGTTTTTCCCGGGACAGTTTCAGCCCCATTTCAGGTGTCCCGACTTTTCAGGCTACAGAAAATGTCAATTTGTCTGTGGTTTGAGACTACTATGGTTTCCATTGTAGCAAACTCAATTGCAGAAAATCTGTTACTGATATATTTACTGATACCGAATTGATATCAGTAAAAACCAGTGGTGGAAAAAGTACCCAGTTGTCATACTTGAGTTAAAGTAAAGATACCTTAATAGAAAATGACTCAAGTAAAAGTGAAAGTCACCCAGTTAAATTCTACTTGAGTGAAAGTCTAAAAGTATTTGGTTTTAAATATACTTAAGTATCAAAAGTAAATGTAATTGCTAAAATATACTTAAATAAATCATTTTTAATTCCTTATATTAAGCAAACCAGATCACACTATTTTCTTGTTTTTCTATTTACTGATAGCTAAGGGCACACCCCAACACTCATCATTTACAAACAACGCATTTGTGTTTAGTGAGTCCACCAGATCAGAGGCCCTAGGGATGACAAGAGATGTTTTCTTAAAAGTGTACAAATTGGACCATTTTTCTGTCCTGCTAAGCATTCAAAATGCAACGAGTACATTTTCTTTAGGAATGTAGAAGTAAAAGTAAAAGTTTTCAAATAGTAAAGTAACGTACAGATACCCCAAAAAACGATTTAAGTAGTACTTTAAAGTATGTTTAAAGTAAGTATGTTACACTACAGATAAAAACACGATAACTAAATGATTGGTATACCTTTACTTGTTACTTCTGTGAACTTTCATTGTTCTCCCTTCTCATGAGGTAGAGAAATTCAAAGATATCTTAAAGATATGTGGATTTTTGGTGCAGAATTTCACAGTACAAGGCAATGTTTCTTAAACTTACAAAAATGTCTCCAAAACGAAATATAAGTGTTGATATTAGATGTCAGGGGTCTTTACTTCAACCTTATCGTGTTTTGATACATTTATAATACCTTTTAAGACTTTTTCTGGTAGATGTTTTCTCAGACCCCATTTCTATCTGTTTGTCCAGACATCATAGCCTTTGTTTATTCCTCATTTCGGGATGAAAATGGTTGAAAAATGTATATATGCCAGTATAAAATAAATAAATAGACTCCTAGCTTTCATTTGACATCCAATTTGACATGCTCCTATAAACCTCACCTTGGTGCTCATGGGTACTTTAACATGGAAAGGGCCTACTTCAGAACCAGCCGAGATAGGGTATAATCCAATGCTGAATGAGTTTCGGCCTATTGACAGTATTAGTGTGAGTGAGTCGATTCATTCAAATCAATTCTTACTGATTCCTTCCTATCAGGAGTGTGCTGGGGTGACGGTGACTCCTGACTTTGAAGCTGATTGGATATCTGTTCAGCCAATGAGCTTACTCCCCCTGTGTACATCTGAACGTATTTCTAAAAGACAACAGGAGAAAAGAGAGACAAGAGATGAGGACGAAGGACAGAACAAACAGTAAACACACACAGACACACTCACTAGGGATGACACAATCGGAGCCATAAACGTGTTGTTGTGTCTTGGATGTGGAAATGGAACACAAAGCTAGAAACATCAAACCCCTATTGGAATCTAGTCGTTATTCTAATTTAACCCTCTTTCTGTTGGAGTGTAATCATTGTCCAAAATCATGAATATAAATGTTATCATCACTAGGCCCTTATCTCACACCAATCAAACTTAATTTGTAGGCAAATCAGAGATGAGTCTGAGGAAAGAAGGCCGTGCCAACATGAACAAAAACCATTCACAGGCCTCTGATTTTTTTTAATCTTAAAAGGGAAAATTTCAGTTGCAGCATTGTCACATGCCACATGCCCTGCGGTAAGTTATACAAATATACTTTCTTAAAAGACCAAACAAGATGTACTCTGAATCCAGTTCATTCCAGTGTACTCCTCTTTCTCAGAAACAACAGTTGTTTATATGAATAACAGTATCATTTAGCACTCTGACACTGCCCTGAGGCCCATAGATTGAACTCAAGTTGTAGCCCACTCATGGTCCACACTAGCCCAATAATGGACTGATGGAGCCCAACGTTACTCAAGGATCTTACATGTTCTGTTTAAAGGTGAATTGGGTCTGGAAGCCAAAATAAGCCAAATACTCCATCAAAATGTGAATCAATTCCCAATTGCAGTATGCTTCCAGAAACACAAATACCCCTCATATCACATCAAAATAATTTCACAAATTGAAAATACAGTTGCAGCCGACTGCATTTTTCAGTGACAACACGTTTGTGGCGTCTGTCTTCAGTTTACACACAGGTGTTCAGAGACACAAAAAGCTAATTTAGCACAGGTAGTCCACTCTGTTTTCCAGAAACGCTTGCAACATGGAAATGGCTGGCTGGCTTTTGAAAATGATTTATTGCTTCCATGAAAGACGGGTTCCATACGTGTCCAAAACCATACCGCAAGCGATGCGTGTTAATGTTCAGAGCACGCCTCGGGACTATACTATTGCCAATTGACGCTAAAGGTAGTTATGAATTGTCTATGAATGGGGTAGGTACACACTAGGGGTTTGGTTAAAGCTTTGACCGTGGGCAACTCTTACTGCCAACGTTCACCATGTATCTGTCAAGATCCACTACACTGAGAGAACAATTCATTGCCATGCGCCAGATGGCGCAACATTCGTCTGTCGGTTGACGGACTGCGAGTTGCGTAGGATTTGACGCCACCTGTCGAAAGACAATTCTTGAAAAGACAATTGGTCTTTTCTGTCCTGAATATATATCAGGGAACCACTGAGGTAGCCGAGGAGAGACCTAAAAAGTCATCACACCAGTGACACACATTAGTCTGCAGATGGGCAATGGGAACTTGAGAAATCTATGAACAATTATGTGGGGCATGGGACATCATTATTAGTCTACATGCCATCTAGTCTACACACAACTACATTACCCAGATTGGAGGTGGCGTACCTGCTCTCCCCTGCTGGGCAGAGTGTGACATTTGACCTTTTCCTTGTACTTGAAACTCATCTGCTCCTGCTGCTGCGTGCGCTTCTTCTGGGGTGAGATGGGTTTAGACGGCATCATGTGAGTGGGTGGTTTGAGGTAGCGAAATAGCGAAACACTGTGATATCGATGGGAACTAAAGCTAAGAAAAAGCTAGGAAAAAAGGCCACGCGACTGAACTACACAACACACAAGCATCCAACCCCCATGTGGTGACACAGAGAGATATTAGCTATATTAACTCTACAGTCCTCTAAGAACCACAGGTGGAGCAGGTGGGGGACTTACTATTTTTACCTGTTTCCAGGTGGCAGCGGAGGCCACAAAGGCTGGTTCCTGGGGGTCAGGGGATGCTGGAGGAGGTGGAAGCATGGGCATGGAGTCCCCCTGGTGGTCAGTTAGTAGATGGAGTGAGGGCTTAAGACTCTAGGGCCTAGGCTAAGAGCTACCACTTCTAACCCTAACCACCAGTTAATCTTAAGCCATATTGCTGCAACCACAGCTGTTCCCTGCAACCCTTACTTACTGCTCCAAGGCTCAGTGAGTCCCATTGGCCCTGACCCAAAATGCCCATCAGTGCAGCTAATCTGGCTTATCCTCTTGAAACCTCAAGAGGAAGTCAGTCAGTCGGCTCGCACCTGAAGGATCTAAACTACCCACAGCTATGGATGACAGACCGTGCTGTAGAAGTTCCTTTATTCAGATTAAAAGCACAGATTTTCAATAAAAACATTTTTGAAAACTGTTGAGGCTTTGAGCGAGGGAAAACTATCTTAGTAACACCTGAAAACTCTTAGCAGCTAGGAGCTCTGAATTCCATCCCCTCTTACCTGTCTGCGGAGAGCTGCAGCTGGCGTGGAGGAGGGGCAAGGGGCATTCTCCTCAAACTTGGCCAGCAGCTGATTGGCCATCGAGCGCACTCTGCTCTGGCTTGCTCCACCCACAGAGCACAAGGCAGCCTCTTCCTGTGCAAGGCAGAATGGTGGAGAGTTTGACCCGTGTCACTTTAAGGCCAAAGGTTTTGTATAGCTGTTCTCACAATTAAAATACTTGACATTATTGCATGTCATCTCATTACTTTAGTCACAGAACTACCGGCAGTTACAATTTATCTTACCTTAACCAGGGATACAGGTTACACCCCTCACCTCATAACTGTCCACTAATCTGAGATCTTGTCTCACATCCTCCAGACATGGCCGACTGGTCTTCCTCCTCTTCCCCACCGCATCCTTCTCCTTCTGCTCCTGATGGGAGGGACATAGACAAATATATGTAAACACACATGCACCTATACACCTACACACAGACAAACAGAGTCCCTACATAAGCAAATAGGGGTGTGTACCTTGGGGTTGCGCTTGCGGGATGGGCTGTGGCCCAGGCGGCTGAGGAGAGAGGCAGGACCAATCACAGCAGCCCTCCCATCTAGGCTCTCGGTCTGGGATTCTAAAGAAAAGAGGAGAAGAACGGTCACGCCATTCCTCATCTCCTTTCCTTCATAACCACTGACAGGTAATAGGAATAGAAACATTTTCACCACTTTGCTTTTGCTTAGTAAGGCATTATAGGTAAGTGGTTATGAGAGGGCCGGAGACGAGGAAGACTATTCAGCATTCTGGAAAGAGAGGGTAGGATAAGAATAGAGGGTGATGAGGAGAATTGAGCATTAACCGTTCTTACCACTGACTACTGTGGTTGAGAAACTCACCGCTTGGGGGCAGTGCGTCCTTGAAGAGCTGGTGAAACTGGCTGAGGTACATGACCATACAGAGAGTGTCCGTTTCACTGACAGACGACATCTCCTCGACAGTCATCACAGGAGAGATGCCAAACTCCTTCTCTGCCACCTCCAACCCCAACCTCATATTCTCCTCCCCCTCATCCTCCTTTAGAGAGTCAAAGTCGCTGCAGGGAGATGGGATGAGAGGGTCAAAGTAAGAGAGTCACACACACACACGTGCAAATAGACACACTTTACAGACTTAAGCACGCGCACGCGCACTCAAACACACACACACACACAAACACACACACATACACACACCAGAGCAAGTGGACAAAGAGAGGCACTGATCCAATCAGGCAATTAAAAGGGCACTAATCAGGACCATGGTCTTCTGACTCATCAGCCTCACCACTCTCACACAAACACACACGCACATGCACCTGAGCTTGCGTGAAAAGGAAGTGAGACAAACTACATTGCGCCTGAATGCCACCTTTGGGATGAGCTGTATGAGGTGTATAAGGTAAGGTGATTTGTGAAGAGCGTGAGGCTAGAGGTCAGAGGTGACTCACATGAGGTCAGGTCGGTAGTGGTGGATGAGGGCACACAAAGCTAGGCCATTCTTCCAGGAAGTAGTGAGGTCGCTAACCGCAACGCCACGGTAACCCTGTGTCTGCTGCTGGCACCATGACAAAAGCTTACTGGAGCGAGAGAAGGACTCTGGGGAACCAGAGAGGAAGAAAACATATATGAGTGAAGATGACGATTGGTTAGAGTTATGTTCGTGTAGCCGTTCAGTACTCAGAGGGTCAGACTCACCCTGTCGTAGTAGCTTCGGCAAGGGGGATCGGGGTCGTGGTTCCTGGTCCGCACCCGAACCTCCACTCTCTTCTGTGTATATTAGATGCCCCACCTACAGAGATTGTCATTCTCATCATCATCAGTCCTGTGTGTGTGTGTGTGTGTGTGTGTGTGTGTGTGTGTGTGTGTGTGTGTGTGTGTGTGTGTGTGTGTGTGTGCGCGCCTGTGCTTACCTGTGCGGGGGTGATGAGTTGGTGGTTGATGTTAGGGTAGCGGGTAGCTGGGTCTACAGTGTATTGACCAAAGTTCTTGTTGACATTTTCTGGAGAGGCCTGAGGAAGGAGACGATACAGACTCTCTCTGAAAAAAGAAAGCGAGTAGAGAGAGAGAATGAGAGGAGTGAGAGAGAGAGGATTATTTCGTTAGGGAATCAGGTGAACGATCATTTGGTTTCCTAGTCTAGGTGCATTTGTGTGGCTTTGGCAGTGTGTTTGTCTATAGGTTTTACAATGTGTAACTTGACAGTGTGCCCATTCCCTGATTGCTGGTGTGTGTGTTCTCCTAACCGCAGACCTGCCCTCTCACCTTTCAGCAAGTATGTCCAGGGGGGCGAGGCCTTGAGCCCAGCTCCGTACCATCCAGGCAGAATCCAATGCTGCCAGGAACCCCCGTGCTATACCTGTCCCCATGGGCCAGAACGGCTAACACACACAAAAGCAGACACACACACACACACGCACACATTACAACCATATGCTACTTACAACAGAATTACTTTCAGAGTATTGCTGACATTAACACTCTTCTACTCTCCCTCAACTCTGCTCCTCTCTTCCTCTCCCTCTCCTCACCTCCAGAAGGCTGTCTCCCACCAGCGTGACCAGTAGATGGTGTCCATGTCTCTGTCTGACCAGTGCAGCGTTCTCCGACGCGTACATACAGGTGAAGTCAAACAAGGCAACATCAGGCTGCCCGTAGTGGTTCATGGCAAAGTCCAGGGACGGCAGCTGGTGATTGGTGGAGAAGTCCGCCGCCTCGCGGGCGTAGGCCAGCAGCGCATTCTGGTCCACGTTTCCCCGTGAGAGAAGTGTTTCTGTGTCTGCATAGTCCTGATAGGTATGACACAGTAAACATCAGTACAATAAAACACAATCAATGTTTGAACAATAACACAGTTTTACAGTATATCAGGGCAGTAGAGAGCAGTGAGATCAACATGAGTAAAATAACAATACAGTCAATGCAGCTGTATCAGTGTGTCATAAAGTATGTATATGTGTGTATGCATTGTTTCATGTTTAACATAAAATTTTAAAGAATTGCCCTTTTTCTCCCCAATTTCATGATATCCAATTGGTAGTTACAGTCTTGTCCTATCGCTGCAACTCTCGTATGGACTCAGGAGAGGCGAAGGTCGAGAGCCAATGCATCCTCCGAAACATGACCCAGCCAAGCCGCACTGCTCCTTGACACACTGCTCGCTTAACTCGGAAGCCAGCTGCACCAATGTGATGGAGGAAACACCGTACAACTGGCGACTGAAGTCAGCGTGCATGCGCCCGGCCCGCCACAAGGAGTCGCTAGAGCGCGACGGGACAAGGACAACGCAGCTGGTCAAACCCTCCCCTAACCCGGACGACACTGGGCCAATTGTGCGCCACCTCATGGGTCTCCCGGTCGCGGCTGGCTGCAACACAGCCCGGGATCGAACCCGGGTCTGTAATGACGCCTCAAGCACTGTGATGAAGTGCCATAGATTGTCGCGCCACTCGGGTGGCCCGTCTGTGTGCGCTGTTACCCGCAGAATGACTCCTTTCTCCAGCAGACTCTGCTTCTTAGCCGTCATCACAAAGTAGTGTGTGTCGTCCTTGTAGTACACTATATTCTCCAGGTCCACTCCTGTGGTGTCCCGTAGCTCCTGAAAGAACCTCTGGTTGAAGATGAAGGCCACTCCGCTGATCTCCTCCACCTTGGCCTCAGCTGTGGTGTTACGGTTCATGAAGTTAGCTGTGATGGCAATGGCCAGCTTGCCACGGAACTCCTTACGCCTGAACCCTGATTGAACACATGGGAGACAGGATGTGATTGCAAACAGGAATTCTGGGATCAGAGGGCAAGAATAATTCCCTTCCCAGAAACGCAATTTACTAAAAAATGTGTTCTTTCAGTGATGGGAGGTCTGACTGATGCTGCCTGAGATCTGTTGCTGTTTCAGTGTTTCGATAGGCGCTACTAGATGATTTACCTGGCAGTGTGTTCCGTCGTCCATCAGCTCCGATCACCACGTCACACTGCAGTTGGTTAATAGGGTGAGACTTGGGTTTCACCTCCACCCTCCAGCCTACCTCTGAGGCACACACACACAAACACATAAAGGCATTACACACACACACACACACACACACACACACACACACACACACAGACACACACACACACACACACACACACACACACACACACACACACACACACACACACACACACACACACACACACACACACACAGAAGGACTTACTCTGTTGCTCCTGGTCCACTGGTGGCTCCACCAGTCCCTTGAACTCTACGTTGACATGGACTTCCACCCCCAGCAACAGAGCCACCTTTAATAACACCAACTGTAACTGCCGTATACCTACAGAGGGCAGGGGGCAAGAGAGAGAGGGGGGGGGAAACATGGTATAATGAGAGAGAGGATTCTCTAATGAACATTGAAGCCCCATCGCTGTAACCATGGAGACTCAGGGGTCAAGTGTCAGTGATCATTCCATACTCACTGATGTGGTCAATGGCTCCAGCACAGAACTTGCCGTAGAACTTCTTGGCCCCGAGGCCCCTGAGGTCGTGGATGGTGAAAGGCCAGAGGTGAAGGACGTTGTTCCTGGAGAAGGCATCTCTCTTCTCCAGCAGGACCACTCTGGCCCCCAGGAACCCCAGCTCTACTGCTGTACGCAGACCACACGGCCCCGCCCCGATGATCACACACTGGGAGAGGGGACAGCTGGGATGAGAAGCTAGAAACGTACACGTGCTGTGCGGCCTGTGTATTTGAAAATGTTAAATACCAGATTCTAAATTACTAATAAGTACCGTGGTGTTGGCACAGACACGGCCCTTCCCGTATTCGTGGTGGGCCGCCCGTTTGTCCAGTTTGGCCCACAGTGCGTTTGCCTTCCAGTAGCTGAGGCGTTCTTTGAGGCTGTGGTAGAAAGGCCTCTGCGGCTGCGTCGGGGAGTATGTCTGTGGCTGTGTGTGTGTGTGTGTGAGCTGAAGGTGCTCACACAGCAGGTTGAAGGCACGGAGTGTCGTTCTGCAAGTAGACGCCTGGACAAACTCATCAAATAGAACCTGGGCATGGCCCTCCTTCTCCGCCTCGTCGCCCACGGCAACGCCGGCAGCAGCAGGGCACCCTGGGAACTCTGGGAACTCCATCTCAGCTTCCTGTTCCGGGCTCTTTCATTGGCTGCCTGACAGAGAATATTCCATACTTACTTCCCATGTAGAATCTATGGGAACTGTGTTGAGTTATCATTCCAATTCCTTGTCGCGCCAATGACAGCAATCGAGTTGGCATTTGCAAAAGCACAAACATATATGGGACCAGGCTACATGTGTAATAAATTGCTTATGAAACATTTCTAAGTTTGCAAGCAGCCTACTGTGTGAGTGAGTGAGTGAGTGAGTGAGTGAGTGAGTGAGTGAGTGAGTGAGTGAGTGAGTGAGTGAGTGAGTGAGTGAGTGAGTGAGTGAGTGAGTGAGTGAGTGAGTGAGTGGGAGAGGAGAGGAGAGGAGAGGAGAGGAGAGGAGAGGAGAGGAGGAGAGGAGGAGAGGAGAGGAGAGGAAAGGAGAGGAGAGGAGAGGAGAGGAGAGGAGAGAGAGAGGAGAGAGAGAGAGAGAGAGAGAGAGTGTGTGTGTGTATGTGTGTTTGGATTAAGGTGTTCTCTGTCTGAGCTGGCTGCATATCAGAGGTTAAGGTCCCCTGCTGGGAGGTAGGGCCATAGATGTTCTTATACTGTTAGAGCCCAGATAAACCAGCTCTCCATGCTGTGAACTGTGCTAATGGGTAATGTAGTATATCCACTGCTGAGACTCTGGTTGTCACACAATCAAAGCCCTCAGAAAAGTGTACTATATCCTGCTATTGTATTATATTCAGTGCTCTTAGGTGTGTGAACATAAAGTGTGAACTGGGCTTATGGGTAATGTAGTATATCCACTGCTGAGACTCTGGTTGTCACACAATTAAAGCCCTCAGAAAAGTGTACTATATCCTGCTATTGTATTATATTCAGTGCTCTTAGGTGTGTGAACATAAAGTGTGAACTGGGCTTATGGGTAATGTAGTATATCCACTGCTGAGACTCTGGTTGTCACACAATTAAAGCCCTCAGAAAAGTGTACTATATCCTGCTATTGTATTATATTCAGTGCTCTTAGGTGTGTGAACATAAAGTGCATTATACAGTGTATTTCTGTATGGTATAATCAGCCATAATTATCTCACATAATTAGAATACATGATCAACATATTACTTTTTTACACAATAAAAACATAGGGTGTATAAGGACTTGGGGGGAGGAGGTAGAATATGTGCCCACATCCCAAGACTGGGACAATAACCAAGGCAGTCACCAGACAATACAAAGAGAAAGATGGAGGGAATGTGTGTGGTTGGGGGAGACAATGCACCTCATACATCCATCCGCACCAAGCACCAAGAGAAACCCACACACATACTCCATCACCCACACACACACACTCCAGTGTCAGCATAGCAGGGGAGATAGTATAGTAGTTTATTAGATTGAATTCGAAAATTTGATAGATACTCTATTAATCTTCCAAACGGAAATAAACAGCACCAAATAACCACACAAGACTAAAAACCATACATAAATAATATACTATCCATTTTAGATGAGTCTAAGTGCCTAGGACATTCTACATAATTACCTTGCACATCAAAGAGCTTCCATTCTTTCAGTATTGTCTGTCCATTATGTCCACACTACACTTTCTAGATAACACATTCAAGTACACACATTGACAGAAGAACACACACAAACAATGTAGGACTTACTGTATGCTGTGTTGTTGTCTGGCCTGTACAGACATTATCACTCTCCAGCTCAGCTATGGGTTGCCAGGTGTCTCTCAGAATTCGAATGTAAAACCTATCTTCAGCCACAGAAACAACAACCCACAAACATGCACTGCAGTAGCCTATACCGCAGCCTCCATTGTCTCAGCCTGTACCGCTCCCTTCCTTATAGTGTGCTGTGCATTAATGTTGATACCAAACTCTCCAAGTCTGTCTTTCTCGCTCTCTCACATCCAGACGCTTTTCTCGTCCAAGGTCAGGGAACAGCCAAGTACAGACTCCTCCCACACAGCATGTTCACATAGGCTACAGTACACACACACACACACACACACACACAGGCACACACACACACACACACACGGGCACGCCCACACACACACCTAATCTCATGGTGTCCCTGGGGAACAGACTGGGCTCTAACAAGCTTAAAGAGGAGAGGGATCAGAAGAGAGAGATCATTCTGTAAGAAAGTGGTGCTGAGGGAGAGAGATGCCGCTCATAGGCACACAAAAACAGAGTGGGTATGTGTGAACAGAACACACAGACAGAGGCCTATTTGTGCATATGGCCGAGACCCAAACCCTTCAGTGCAGTCAGAGAGAAGGTTTTGGGTTATACATTCTGTCGGTGTAGAGGTACCTGCACATGCCAGATGTTGGCGTACACATGACAGCAAATACACGTTTATAGGCCTACCCACAATTTTCAATTTATGGTCATATGGAGATCTGCTCTGCTCTCTTTACTAACCCCAAATGAGCCATTTTTTTCATAGCTGAAGACCCAAGCCTGAGAGGGCAGGGCTTAATCTATAGCTAAACATTGTGGCTAACCCCTGACCCCATGGCTTACACTGCAGCTAATACCTGATCACCTTCACTGATCCATACTATATTCCCAGTAGCTACTTCAGTATAATGCCCGCGCCACACCCCACACACACATGCTCACTAACACACACCCAACTAAGCTGCCCCGTGGTGTTTGTGTGTGGGTGGTGTTACAGTCTAATTTGAACGTTAACCTCTCCATGACGGGGCTTCTCAATGTTTCCAAGTCTCGCTCTGTTTGCTTAAGATTTCACAGAACCCCATTTGGATTAGAACTTTGTCTTATATATAGACGACGGCTAAAATCTCCCTACAGGGTAATGTCACCATCTAGTGGTTGGGATGTGAGACTGAATTCCCCCGCCTGACCAGTTATTTTCCGCTCAAGCGTACACACTTTCTGAAATATAAATATCTAGATCATTTACAACACAAAGACAGCTGTCAAAGTATAAAACGTGTAAATGTACAATTGCATGAATGTGTTAAGAATCACATGTACACAGTCAGGAATTTTGCTGTGAAGAGAAAAAAGTGAATCGAATGAAATAAAGTAATAAACCAAGACTTGTATATCACATATAGAGTATTATCTTAATTTCACACAGGAACACAGACAGTGTCGTACCAGTAGTGCTCGTCCCTTTGTCTCGATAGGCAGTAGAAAGGCTCCAACAGCACAAAGCACACAGGCCACAGTAAATGGCAGCATATCTAAAATCACTGAATGTGACAACACACACACACACACACACACACAAATGACACACACATTTAAGAATAAACAGCTGTAACACACATTCACATATTAATACACACATACACAAGCATCAGCCAACATGAACAACACACAGCCACAGACCTGTGCTATGAAGTGGGGCGATCATGCCTCCGATGCGGCTGAAAGAAGTGCAGAAACCCATTCCAAGAGAACGCACTGCAGTCGGGTACAGCTGAGAGACAGAAGGAGTCACCAGACACACACAGTATACACCTGAGAGAGGCCTATACAATACATTGTTATACACTAACAGTATATATGTGGATGGAATGTAAAAGTTGTGTCCACATACCCCTGCAGTATAAATATAAACCACATTGAAAATCATTGAGACCAGAGACCTGATCCAGAACAGCAGAATGGTAAAAACCAAACCTTGAAAGAGAGAGAGCAAGAGAGTGACATAGAGAGAATCTCATGAGCAAAAGTATTGATACCGTATTTGAAATTGGTGACGAAATAAAACAATCAAACCCCACAGTGTGTTTACAGTTTATACATAGTAGAGCAGAGGTTAACCAGCATGAAGAACAGGGCTGCCATGAGCTTCAGGAGAACCATGCTCAACGTCCTCCCAAACACAGGCATATATTCAGAGGGATGACTGGAGACAGAGAGAGAAAGAGAGCGAGCACAAAAACAAATCAGACTTGTACACGAACAGTACCATTATTCAGATAGTAAAACAAAAGAGTGTGAATCTGACCTCATGTGAATCTGACCCCCACTGTACACACACACACACACACACACACACACACACACACACACACACATGCATGTGTAACAGGGTTTCCACTTGACACTGCAGAAATATGTATTTCTACTGGTTGGTTGAATTTACATACCAATTATGCCATTGGTTACGCATGCAGAGATTGCGAATGAGAATTCCTTCCAGTCTGATATTGACTTGCAAGCGGTAGGTCATGTTCTGACATACTATATTCTATTTTCATATTTACGAGTTCACTATGTACATGTCCTGATGTGTGTGTGTGAGATATATATATCTATAAGGCCAGCATCCCGGAGTCGCTTCACTGTTGACGTTGAGACTGGTGTTTTGCGGGTACTATTTAATGAAGCTGCCAGTTGAGGACTTGTGAGGCATCTTTTTCTCAAACTAGACACTCTAATCTCTACTCTGGTTAGAGCCAGTTTGCACAGTTCTGTGAAGGGAGTAGTATACAGCGTTGTACGAGATCTTCAGTTTCTTGGCAATTTCTCGCATGGAATAGCCTTCATTTCTCAGAACAAGAATAGACTTACGAGTTTCAGAAGAAAGTTATTTATTTCTGGCCATTTTGAGCCTCTAATCGAATTGCTGATGCTCTAGATACTCAACTAGTCTAAAGAAGGCTAGTTTTATTGCTTCTTCATTCAGGACAGTTTTCAGCTGTGCTAATGTAATTGCAAAAAGGTTTTTTCTAATGATGAGCCTTTTAAAATGATAAACTTGGATTAGCTAACACAACGTGTCATTGGAACACAGGAGTGATGGTTGCTGATAATGGGCCTCTGTACGTCTATGTAAATATTCCATTAACAATCAGACGTTTCCGGCTACAATAGTCATTTACAAGATTAACAATGTCTACACTGTATTTCTGATCAAATTTATGTTATTTTAATTGACCAAAAAATGTGCGTTTCTTTCAAAAACAAGGAAATGTCTTAGTGATCCCAAACTTTTGAACAGTAGTGTATATATATACTTATTTGACATTTTATGTTTTCTCGTGGGCCAGCCCCCCTTGACCTAGATAGATTGATAGATCATCAGACACATCTACACACTCATTCTGACACCGACTGTTACAACCGATAAAAACAGTTCCAGAAGGTTTCATGTATATTTCATCCCAGAAACCTGTAAAGGGACAGACCTTCCAGCATCCACATCTATCAGCCACATATCCACTCAACAACCCACACACCATGAACCCCGCAAACACCCATCTGAGTCAGAGACAGACAGACACAGACAGATAGAAAGGTGTATCATATACATGTGTAATAGGTCTACCAGATATTTCAAACCTAGCTGCATGCTGATTTGTGTATTTCCTCACCGTGGAGACCAGAGCCACCTCCCAGTCGTCCAGATGCCACTCACAGTGGATCTCAGAAGACACCACGGCCAGCAACATGAACTCCATTGCCTCCGCTATCTACAATATATACATGCATGCTTATATGCTTCTGCACATCCTTTAGCAAGAGCTTTTTCACTATCATACGGGCAGACAGATAGACAGCTAGAAAGATAGACACACACACAGACACTCACACTGGCACTGACCATAGCCCACCCAACTACCTCATTCCCATATTGTTATTTGTATTTGTATTTTATTTTTTAGCTATTTTGCACCCCAGTATCTCTACTTGCACATCATCATCTATACACCTGTCACTCCAGTGTTAAAGCTAAACTGTAATTATTTTGCCACTATGGCCAATTTATTGCCTTTACCTCCCTAATCTTACTACATTTGCACACACTCTACATAGATTTTTCTATTGTGTTATTGACTGTACATTTGTCAATCCCATGTGTAACTCTGTTGTTGTTTTTGCCGCACTGCTTTGCTTTATCTTGGCCAGGACGCAGTTGTAAATGAGAACTTGAACTGTTCTACCTGGTTAAATAAAGGTGAAATAAAAACTTCAAATACATTTTAAAATGATGATGAACAACAGAACATGGAAGCGATCAAAGCCGATGGTCTCCACCTCTTCCTCCACACTGTACGTCTGTGGCTCTGAAACAAGAGGTCAAAGTCCAAATCCCACATACACACTTCCCCCTCACATTATCACTTCCCAGCACATGACCAAACACTCTACCTACTGGGTGGTTTATGAGCGGCGCTCACCTTTGACCTCTTGGTGAGGGTTGTTGACCTCCATCTCCACTTCATCTAGCTGGATGGCGCTAACCAGCTGAGTCATCATGGAGGACCTCCTCAGTCTCCCTACACTGCCCATAGGCACTGCAGTCTACACCATCACCATACTATTAATATAATATCTGATGCCCATACTGTAACGTTACCTCAACAATCAACAAACTGGCCACTGTTTCAGTTGCAGGGTGGGGCTAGAAAAATGGAACCACTTAAATTCATGGACAGAGATATGGATGCAAGGACTGACGGCCCATGAGATCAAATTTATAGTTTTAATCATGTTTTGAGGCTATACAGTTGTTTCACAATTACATTGTTTACAAACAATGGAGTTAAACAAGTTAACTTTGAATTCTGAGGGGGTCAGTTGAACTAAGCTCATGAAGCATGTCCAAGTTATGCTCTTTAACAATCAATGGGCTTTAAAATTCAAAAATAGAAGTAGAAATCACAAATTGGCCGTTTAATATTATACAAAATATGTCCTTCCAAAAACCTACCGCAACATAACATCGTCACCTGCCCATGCTGTATCACCGCCAACAACATTAAGTCTACCTGTCAACTAGCTCTCAAGAACCCAAGGGGGCCCAAGTGGGTTTACAGCTCCCCTCTCCTGGATTCTCATAACATAAGGACCACAGCTGACTCCACGTTAAATACAATCCCGACACTGTGTTATAACGTTTAGAAACGTTAAAATAAATCCACAACTACAACTATTCGGCAAAGTTTTAAATGCTAAACAAAATCTACAGAACGTTATCATACATTGAGCAACGCATTGATTTATTATGCGAAGTTAACCGCACATCAATAATAATGCACAAAGTAAACTATGCAGCAAATGACACCCCTGCGGTGAATCACTGTTACCTGCTTTTTGTGATGAAATCGCAACTTTTTTGAAGAAGGCTATCTTTGTCATGAAGAATAACTTTTCATATATTGGCCATCTTGAGAATCAATTTCAATGCAGAAACTCGGCCAGTTCTGCACACCTTGAGACAGGTGAATCAGGAAGTTGTTGACAACACCGCTGAAAAAGGTTAGACAACAGTTTTTTTAGGTCCCTGTAACCTACATATGCTAATCTATATTGAAATACTGTAAAAGTAAATAAACAACCCTACTCAAACTAATATCGGTTACCCAGAAGTAAAATGATCAAGACAGTTTGTCACTCCCTTTTCTGTCCACGATATATTATATTCAAACAGGACTACCCAATGAGAATTACTACTTGCCTTGGACATAAATATATTTTAGCCTA
Organism: Oncorhynchus tshawytscha; assembly: GCF_018296145.1. Classification (NCBI taxonomy): domain Eukaryota; kingdom Metazoa; phylum Chordata; class Actinopteri; order Salmoniformes; family Salmonidae; genus Oncorhynchus; species Oncorhynchus tshawytscha. The sequence goes on along the minus strand of NC_056443.1, from coordinate 10,953,510 downwards.
CCGGGTATTGTTGAGATGTGAGAGCAGAACTACAGGGGAGAGGTTGGGTTGTTGCAGATTATGGGTTGACAATAGTTGAGGCATTATTCAGTCAGGTTTATCCTGTTGTTTCTCTCCGTCTCTGTGTGTTTGTTGGAAGATGACGGGACTGAAGGGTTTAGGTATCAATTATCAGAATGGGGAAGGAGTTGCAAAACTAAACAGGGGGACCAGCAACTAAAATACAATGATTCAACTTTTGGAGAGAAAAAAACTAAGACAGCAAAGGCTGACTTTAAACACATAATTTCTTTAATGTTTGATTTACACATCATTCAGACTCTATACACCACAGGGATGCAGCTCAGAGAGAGGAGAGGGATAGAGAGATAGAAGGGAAAGGAGGGGAGAGAGCGAGGGGTATGAAGAGTGGGAGGGCGAGAGAGAGCTAGAAAACAGGTATTGGTGGTGTTCCTGCCCAACAACATTGCAGACACATGCCAGACCTCACAACAGCTGGATAGGTGTTTAACATGTCAGTTAACCACAACATGTGATATAGAAATTTGATGCCCCACTGAGCAGTCGTTGATGCAATGCAACGTCTGTGAATCTAGTCGGGCAGGAACCCCACCCTTGTCTGACATTTAACACACCTGAGCATCTACTACACTGTCGAAGATACGCCCCAGGGTGTGGCCTATAGATGGGCCCGCCCCAGTCTCAAGAGTAGACAAAACACATACCCTCTGGGGACAGAGAGAGAGTATAGGGGTATGATCTCAGGGCATTAGGGCCAATAACAAGCCTGCTCCGACACTCTGGTGTCTCAGAGAATCACAGATCTATAAAACACAGAACTATGAAACATTCAGGAGGTGTCCAGAGTTTGAAGTGAAGCCTATCTTTTTAGACAGGAATATCAAATTCTGAGTGTGTGTGTTTTCCATGTTGGCAGTGTGTGTCTGTGCTCCCCATGTCGGTATAGGCTGTGTGTGAGATGCTGTTAGACTGAGGAGACATCAACACACTCCAACCCCCTGTACAGAGGGAGTGAAGGGTCTGTTACTGTAAGTTACTTAGTAGCACCAGGTGAATCGGTTTGTCGTCTGCACACACACATCTCTGTGACTCCACTCTGTGTATAGTCCCACAGCCTTATTGACAGGTGCCAGGTCCAATCAGGAAGGTTTATAAGTCCCAGCAGATGAAGAGTTATGAATCAGGATTGGTCCACAGGGAAGGTGTGTTAGTCCTTCCGTTGAAAGGTTGTCCATATAATTGAGCAATCACAGATGAAATAGTTTGACATATTTTACACTTACATTTATTTTATATACTGCATTTATTGTTATATCAATTTTCATTTAGGTTTTAAAAAATGATTAGAAAAGGCAAAACAAGAGTATAACAGAATGACACTTACATAGTGCATCTTTTCTACTGCTTGATTATCATGATGTATTATGTGCTTGGATGGATCAGGTTCGGATGGCACTGTATAACACTCCTCACTCTTTACTTGTGTGTTACAACTCTTCAGTTTAACTTCTGTTTTATACATTTTTTTGTACTGATTTTAGCAGAATGCCTGAGAGAAGACAACAGCAACAGTCACATCACTAATAGCTAGCTAGCCAAGCCTCAAACATAGTCAACATGCTGTAGATAGCTAGAACACAGAGCTGGATGAGCAAGCCTTCTCTTGCCTGCACAAACCCACACATTACTGACCATTGACCAAACCCGATACAATAAGACCTCAGAGAAAACAACCTGAAGCAAAGATGGAAGCCAGCCATGCAGCCATACCACCAGCAGATGGAGACAAAGAGCACTTAACCACCACCAAACCCACCAACTGCTACAGTATAGTATGTCCATTTGTCCAAAATGGCTTTGTTTCCTAAATTCACCTCTTTGAGAGGTTCACCTTTACATCCATTTGGATAATAGTTGACTAAGGAAAGGAGATAAGGAGAGGAAGCTATTTGGGGGAAATTGGACATCTAGGTGTTTTTCAGTCGCTATAAACCATCCTATCAAAATTCCCCAAATCACCTTTGCATTACCTTATGTCGATGTGGTGTAAAATCATTCCCATTTCAATCTTAAATTTCACAGGTAGCCTATTTTCTGTGGTTGTCCAGCATGAGTGGTTTTCCAGCTCTTCCCACCAAGAGAAACACTATCACAATTCGACACAGTCATTCGTCACCACAGAAATGCCTTTATTCTGTGAGAGTTCTGCCGCAGAAAGTCACATTGGTGGTGGATGGGATAGGTTAGCCCCATGTCAAGTCTTTTGACACCTACTGAAAAGCACTATATATACACACGTTATATGTCTGCAACGCATAATCCATTTTTTTTCTCTCCATTTTTGTACCAGCAACACATGAACACACGAGCAGCAACTATGATAAGCGACGTCTCCACTGCGATAAACAATGTTATGATCAGCTCCACGGCAAAAGTGAGCGCCAACACAGGGAGAATACAGCCATAGAACATCCAAACAGTATTGGTCTTTGGTCAAAATAAAGGATTTAAAAGTATACTTTCAGAGCAATAAAAAATAAATACAATTTCAATACTCCATTGGTCACTCTTATTAATTCATATTGTGCTCACTTGGGATTTTTACATCTCTTCACATATAATATTTTCATTTTTATATACTTTTTTCATCTATATATTCAAATCCCCCATGCGCAAAGTACACTATACTCCAAGTCTTCAACTCTCTCTACAGTGCAAGACCTCACCAATATGGCTGATGAATGGAGAAGACCTCACCAACATGGCTGATGATGAATGTATGTTGAAGGCAATGCGTGGTTAACTTAATGACAGGAGACATTACGCTGAGGTTTAGCACCACATACAGGAGGTCAGGAAGGGCAGAGACGGCCCCTCTCACGGAAGCACTTCTATGGAACTCTGAAGAAAACAAACTCGATCCTCCCGTCCAGTGGAAACACTGTGCTGTAGAATGAGGAACCTTTACAGAAAGAACCCTTTAAAGAACAGTGATGTTATTGTTGTAAGGAAATCGTATCTGTTGCAGACTGGCTGAGTCTTGTTCAGACCAGCTTATGAATAGCAGTGTAAATCTCTTTAAACCAGTTTAGGGCAAGTGGTTCTGACTGTTTCAAACTAGTTTGGGGTAGTGGTTCCGATCGGTCCATACTTGTTTAGGTAGTAGTTCAAACTGGTTCAGACCAGTTATGGGGTAGGGGCTCACACTGGTCTAGGAGTAGGTGCCGGCCACAGCAACCTGTTTCTGGGCGAGTCGTCGTAGCTCCTCCCTGATGGCCTTGATGAGGGAGGCGGAGCTTTGGGCTGAGGGGGAGGACTCGTCTAGGGGGAACTCTGGAGTGGGAGGGGCCAGGAGCATCGGGGGGACAGAATGGTCTCCCAGAGAGGAGCTGGGCATCTGAAACACAGCGGGGGAGGAGAACTCAGGGAACGACAGCACCTAGAGAGAGAGAGAGAGAGAGAGAGAGAGAGAGAGAGAGAGAGTAAGAGAGAGAGAGATAGGATGAGAGAGAAGGCAAGAGTCAGAGATCAAATTACTCCTCTGTAAACTAGATTACTCCTCTAGAAAACAAATGTTTCTCTCAATCTCTGACATGTGGCATGCCCAAACAGTCTCACATGCTGACCAGACAGCACACGTGCGTGCGTCTGCGTGCGACCATCGTGCGCATGTTGATTTTGTCCACCCACACCAGACGAGATCAGGACACACAGGTTGAAATATCAAAACGAACTCTGAACCAACTATATTAATTTGGGGACAGATCGAAAAGCATTAAACATTTATGGCAATTTAGCTAGCTAGCTTGCTGTTGCTAGCTAATTTGTCCTGGGATATAAACATTGGGTTGTTATTTTACCTGAAATGCACAAGGTCCCCTACTCCAACAATTAATCTACAGATAAAAGGGGAAACCGAGTTTCCAGTAATCTCTCCTCCTTCAGGCTTCTTCTTCTTTGGACTTTATATGGCGGTTGGCAACCAACTTTAAGGTGCATTACCACTACCAACTGGCCTGGAGTGTAGACCTTAGTTCATCTTTCAATCATACATGGGTGTATGCTCCTAAAAACAAATGAGGAGATGGGAGAGGCGGGAATTGCAGTGTGTTAAGCGTCACAAATAGAACTAAGTTCTATTTTAGCTTCTGGCTACGCTGACACTGGTTGACGCACGCCAGCAGTGTGGGTGCAATGATTGAATAACATGTATGTGTACTTTTAATTTGCGACGCGAGCGGTGTGGTCAGCATGTCATGCTGACCCTGTCGGTCATCATGTGGTCTGACTCACACTCTCTCTGCTGGCTCCAGATCTGGAGAGGTCCTGGTCTAAAGGCTGCTGGTTCCAGCTGGAACCTGTTGGCCCAGAGACACTGCGGCCCACCCCAGGGTACGCACTGATCCGGCTCGACAACCCCACCTGAGTCAGGTGATGCAGTTGAGCACCTGAGAACACAAACAACACACCATGTGTAAGTAATCATTAAATACACACAGTATACACTTACCATACACACATCAATCCCAATTAACACACACACACGCACATACGGCACCTTTACCTGTGCTCCCCCCAACAGGCCGAGGTCTGGAGGAGGAGGGAGGCTCTTCATAATGCCCCCTGTTGGCATAGACAGACTCTTGCAGCTGCTCCTCTGCAGTAACATAGGCCCCCGAACCCAGGCCCTGCCTGAAACACACACATACACCAGACCTTGGAAATGCTGACATTCACTGAATGTACTTCAGCTTGGGTAGTATAGTAACGTCTGTCTCACCTCTGCAACAGGCCTTGTACTGACGAGGGAGACATCCCCAACTCTGCATACCTCTAGACAGGAAGAGGGGAGAGAACATAGAGAGAGAGAGAGAGAGAAGGTGAGATATCGAGAGGAGAAACATGTGGATGCAAAATAGTAATAAGGGGAGAGAGGGAAGGTGAGAGGTTGAGAGAGACAGTATGATTCATATTTCATAGAAGAGACCCTGGGAGTACACGCAAACACACACACCCACACTCTTACCGCAGAGAAGGGGCTGTGTGTGGGGGCTGCGGGGTAGGAGCCCCACTGGCGTGATGGGCGTGTCTGTGGGGAGGGAGAGGGGCTCGGCAGGGCGGGGCTGACCTGCGTGACCCCGACACTGACGCTGCCCTGGGAGGAGGGTGACACCAGAGCGAAGGCATCGTCCAATAGGGAGTGCATCTGTTGCCGCGCCTCCTCGATGGACGGCTGGGGGGGCACGTAGGGCGGCGGGGGAGGGGCGTGGTCAAACACCTCATCGTTAGGGGAGGGGCTGCCATGGTCTGGAGGTAGATCCGGGTCCGACTGGAGGAGAGAGAAGAGGAGGAATAAGTGTGAGTGAGCGTGTATATGGTGTGTGTGTTGCCTACATGGTGAGGCACACATACTATGCGCACCTACACACACACAAACACACACACTATTCACACCAGCACAACCACACAGTATGCGCATAGTATGTGTGTCTCACCATGTAGGCCACATTGTTGAGTCCAGGGTATTTCCTGTAGGTGGCGCTGTGGTCTGTGAGCAGGCGGTCTCTGTCCGTCAGTCTGTCTGTGTCTGGCAGACTGCCGTTCCCCTGCTGCCTCCGCCGGCCCCGAGGAGAGCGCCTCCCCCTGGCAGGGCAGGGAAACACATTGGCAAAGATTAGTCTCATTCATACAGTCTCACACACTCATCTAATTCAGTCACAGAATTCAGCCTGAGTATGTATTGACCATCACCTCTTCCTGGATTCCCCTGGGGTGGGGGGCGAGGGGGGGTCGCTGTGCAGGATGCTGTCCATGTGGTCATGGGCTGAGCTGTAGAGGCGCTGGGGACACCCTCCCTGCCCCGCCTCCTCCTGCGCCTGCCCGAAGGCATCCAGGATGTCATCCATAGAGGGGAACTCACACTGGCCCCGCCTCTTAGCCCGCTGACGCAGCTTGTTCCTGTGGTGCTCGATCTCTGACTTATGTCTCAGAGCCACCTAGATACACACACACACACACCAGGATTTTGAGTTTTAAGCTGTGTGTGAGTGTTTGTCTTCGCGTCTGAGTGTATTCGCCTGTGTGAGCAAGATGTGTGTATTCTCACCTCTGCGCTGACCCTCTCTGTGAGGGTGGGGCTGTGTGAGCATTGTGGTGGGCTGGGCCGGGGCTGCATGGCAATCAACTGGACCTTGTTGGCCTGGCGACCCCTGCCGTCAGAAGAGCCTCGGGACAGACGGTCCACGTGGTCGAAGATGGAGGAAGAGGAGAGCAGCTCATCTGGACCACTGCCTGTGGGAGGGACTGGGGAGAGGGAGAGGGGAGAGTGGAGAGAGGAGAGAGGGAGAAAGAGCTAGTAAGGTAAACTGTAGTAATACTGTAGCAGTAAACTGGGTTATTTCTGGCAAGCTGCAGCTTTACTGAACCACTCAACACGAAGGGAGGACTTACTCATCTTATTCCTCCCTATGATCCAGGCCAGAACAAAAAGAAAGGAGGGCGAGAGAGAGGTAGACAGAGGGAGGCAGACAGAGAGGAAGACAGAGAGGGGAGGGGGCGAGAAGCATTATCACTTGGTGGTCAGAGATTCATGTTCACATTGCAAGCTTTTTCTCCCCTCCTCTTCTGCACCCTCCTGCTCCTCCACTCTCTCTCCATCCAGCATTCTTTCCAGCACTCCTCTTTCCCTGTTCCCTCTCACTACCTCTTTCTCTCCTGTGGTTTCTCTCGCTCGCTCTTTCTCCCTCGGTTTTTCTCTTTGATGCAACTCCTTTAATCAGTTTCTCTCCTGCTGAGTCAGTGCATAGCTCTTTAGGACACAGGCACAACACACATGAGGATATACACACTCTCACAATCTCTCCCTCTACCACTTATTCTCCTCTGTGTTTCAGCATGGCCGTTGTAGATAGAACAGTATACATGTAGAGATGACCGGATTCCTCATTCTAATCTACATGACAAAGAATCAAGTTTGTTCCATCATGGTACATTTCTATCAGAATGTTATGAATAAGGCTTTAGGTAAAGAGAAAGGGGCGTGTCTCTTGCCATTCTTGGGCGTTTTGTTTCGGTGCTGTTTCCCCTCGTGGGGCGTGGCAACATGTCTGGTGGTCTCCTCTGCAGACTCTCTGCCACTCGATTGGTCGCTACCTAACGAGTCACCATCTGACGGGGACAGTCTGGCCAATCAGAGAAAAAGGTTAATGTGGGTTTGTGGATTAGTGTGGCTGTATCCCTGCTTGTGGATGTGTTACCAACCTCCCCCTACGGCGGTTAGCGCGGGCAGCCTTGGTGGAGGAGCCCTTGGATTTGGGAGTGTTGACATCCCCACCCTCAGAGGGGGTGGCCTCTTTGATGGGCATAGGGAGTGCACCAGGCTCCTGGATCACCATGATGTCATCCTTACTGTGCTGCCCCAGGTGGAGCTTGGCAAAGTCAAACCCTTTCACACTGGGAGCCTGCAGCTGGAGAGAGGGGGGGGGGTGGAGAGAAAGAGAGGGGAAGATATAGAAGGAATGAGAGAGAGGGGAGAAAGAGAGAGAAAGAGGGGAGAATGAGAGTAAGAGATGGGGAGGGAAGAGGTAAGGGTGGAACAAGCACATCAAGACATGTAAGTATGCATGACTACAGCCTTATGCCATTCTCATTTTGATGCAATTCCAGTCAGATCACAAATCCACAGTCACCCATGGAGGTCGACCCTCTAACACTTCACCCCTGCCCCTGACCTTTTGTCTCTGCTGGATGGTGTTGATGGCGTCAGGCTGGAACTCCAGCTTCTCCGAGCCGCACAGTTTCCAGTAGAGGATGATGATGATGAAGATAGCCAGCAGGACAGGCACTACCACCCCCACAATCAGCCAGACACTGCTGCTCGGAGTCTCAGACGGGGGCACTGTCAGCGTCTCCACAGCTACAGAAGACAAATACATTATGTACATATACAATCAGCTTACACTTTTATCTAAGCAATATGCTACTGTACATTAGGAAATGAGTGCAGCCAACCTACATGGGCTTACGTTGCGAATCACTGAATAACATAAGTACCACTTATTGAAATACACACATACACAAGTGTGCATGTGGCCACGCGTTGGTGCGCGAACACACTTGCGCGGCCGCATGCATAGACTCACGCTGGGCAAGGGGTCTCTGGACGCGGTGCCCCAGTACGATGGCAGCCCGTTGCAGCTCCAGGCGGTTGAGGGTGGCAGCGGTGGCATCAGCAGGAACTCTCTCCCCCCCTGGTCCCTCCACAAAATACACCACTTCCAGAGAACGCCCTGAACCTGCCAGTCTCGACACACGCACCACCTGGAGATAACAGCATGGAGTAAGTGTGTGTGTGTGTGTGTGTGTGTGAGTACAGCATGTGCATGGGGTAAGGATGCTACAAACAGCACCCATAGTGGGTGCGAGACTGTATAAGTGTGCCGTTTACCTGTAAGCTGTTGTTACCCACGGCCGTGGATCTCTTCCAGTGGCGCCGTTGACTCCCGTCCCCCAGCCCCTCCCCCTCCTCCAGCAGCAGGGCCAGACGGCGCTCCAGACGAGCCTTGAAGCTCCGCTCAGTCACCGTCTGCTCCTGGACACCCAGTAACACTGCAACACACACCAGCAACACTAATGCACTTCTCAAAAACGGCCGTCATGACTGCAACACATAAACACACGCGTGCTGCTCTAGCACGGTCGCTCTCTCAATAATGAGCTTAAGGCTGAAAGTCCCGAAGCTGAAATTCATACCTGTGCGGACCCAGGAGGAGCGTAGATGGTGAGAAACGTTCAGTTCGGGGTAGTGGAAGGCTGGGGAGACAAACACAGGATAGGGAAGATCAGGTTAGTCACTGTTGTCTGTGGGGTGAGTAACTCATTTAGAATGCGTGTGTGTGGGAGTACAATATATGCATATGGTCAGGATGCTACAAACGGCACCCAGGTGTGAGAGTCTATAAGTGTGTGTGTGTGTGTGTGTGTGTGTGCACATGTGTCTGTGTGTGCTGTTATCTGTGTGTGTGTGGGATAGTAACTGGTGTATAGATGGGGGGTGTGTGTGGCGTGTCAGTGAGGGGTAGATGAGATGTGTGTGTGTGACTTACGTTCAGCGATCTGCAGCGCGGGGAAGCCCAGGTAGAAGCTGAACTCCACCGTGCTTAGGTGTCTCAGGTGACCGCTGACCTCTGACCCTAACAGGTAGCCCCGTCCATCACGCAATGCAAACGTGATGTCCACAGGAACCTTCTGGTCACCCTGTGGCTTGGCCTGACCCATGGTGATGTTCAGAAGCTGGAGGTAAACACACACACACACACACACAAACACACACGTTACAGATTGACTCACTTTTTGATTGATCTGAATCCCTTTCCTCAGCTCCGCTGAACCTGCCCAAGTGAATGGCTAATGCACACACTTTCACGGCTGCGACTCTCACCTGTACAGTAACATTGCCAAATTCATATGCACGTCGGCGTGTCTCTGTGTAGGCCATCAGCAATCCTCTCTCTACTCGCTCACTGAAGTTACACACACGCACATCCACGTGACTGGGCACGAACTGCAGCACTGAAAAACACACACATTCTAGATTATCACACTGACAGTGCACACACACACATTGTCTAATGCAGCACTAAAATGCGTGCGCACACACACACACACACACACACACACACACACACACACACACACACACACTAGTGATGGGAAGTTCGGCTCAGAACTTTTCGACTCGTTCAAGTCAAAAGAACAAATCTTTCGACTCATTTAGTTAATTTCAGTCATTAATGCCCAGAGCACGCAGGACCCCCTACATGCCAACAATGAACTGAAAACTCAAGTCATGATTCTACAAGCCTCTATTTCGCAGTTCACCATAGGGGGCTAATTGGAGCTTCCATTTGTGACAGACTTGTAAAAGTTTGATTTAAACAATGTACATTTGTAGATTGCTAGGCATACAAATACGATTATTTCTTGATATATTAGAAACGAGATCTAGCTGTGGCCGCAACCGGACTAGATTGTGAACGACGATTGGCGGAATGCATTGGTTGACTGTCATGAGGGCGATAAGCACAATATCGTTCGAACTGCAGCTTCCCAAACGATTAAAATGTGTTGAGCAGAGGCTGTGTATGTTTTGGTTCTACAAAGCTCTGTCATCGCAACATATAATAATAAATTAATTCATGAGATCAATTATCAGTTCCAAACGTGTATTTTTCTTCTCTATGCTGCCTGCAACATATGATCTATATTTCCATGTGCGCATAAATGACAGTTATTGGTCTTACCACGTCTCTGGAACCTCTGAGCAGGAGGTACGTGTATTAATCCTGCTATAGGACTCATTGCGACCAGCAAGTCAAACGAACGACTAAAACGAAAGAGTCACTCAGAAAAACCAATCTAGACAGTCAGTAAAAAGAGTCGTTCAAAAAGAAAAAAACATTACAACTGCACAGAGAGAGAGAGAGAGGTTCCTACCAGAGTGTATCTGGTACTTGTGATCAGGTATGCTGTAGAGGGGTGAGACAGTGGGTAACGAGGAGGAGCCTGGTGTTGACTGGCGCAGAGCGTTGATGACAGACATGGCGGTGAAGATCAGAGGTCCCGCCACAGCACGGAACGCAAAGCTAGACGGAGTTCTCAGGACCTGGCGGAGGGAGAGAGAGGGGGGGTTGGGAGGGAAAAGAGAGCAGAGGGAGAGAAAGAGAGGAGGAGAGGGGAATAGGGATGGCAGGCATGATTGGCTTTCAAGACATTTGTGAAGGGCAAATTTGCACATTCCTGCAATGCATCTCATGGCTACAAACATGCTCTTTCCCCAAAGCTTCCCCTGTGAGTATTGATAGTAGACCTACCTGTAGCTCCACTGAGCAGTTGAACTCCCTCTTCAAGATGTCCCTGACCTGGCCAAAGCCCACAGTGGAGGCAGACTTAGGCAGGACTAGGAAGAGACAGGGTTAACCTCAAACAACCTGCATTCAACCATTGCCAACGCATTCCCTGAAAACACACTCCTAAGCTATAGGCTAACCAAGGGATGTGCTCCCTTTAAACAGGTGACCATGAGATCCCAGCACAACACATTGACGGGCCAGAACAGTAGAGCACAGTGCATCCCCATCTACAATATTGGAATACTATTGCCTCTCATATGTGCCTCCATCTCTAGTCTACTACGAGTTCTACTGGTGTTGTCTTACCCACTCTGACCAGGTACATGTCAGGCTTGGTGACGTTACACAGGTACTGGCGTCCTGGAGGGGCCTGGACTGGGGGAGTCCAGGTGACGCTCGCCAGGGTGCCAGTGGTTGTCGTGGTAACAGTGGTTGCCTTGGTAGTGGTCGTCGGTCGGTTGCCGGGGACATAGGTCACGGGTGGTGGTGGTTTTATGGGGTCCCTCCCTGGAGGTCGCAGCATGGGGGGGCGAGCCAGGCTGGTGGTGTTCGAGGGGGGCAGTGGAGGGTGTCTGCCAGGAGTAGCTGGGGGGACTCTGGGCCGCGGAACAGGAGGCTGAGGGGGTACTCTGGAGGTGGGTCTAACTCCAGGGGTGAGGGTACCCTGACCATCCCAGGGAGTGGGTGAGAGGGTCAGGGGAGGGGTGGGACCCGCTGAGGGGACAAGGGTGTGCTTGTGATCCCGGGCTGGAGGGGGCCCTGTGCTAGGGGAGGGGGACAGGGCATGAGTGTGTGTGTGGGTGTGTGTTTTTGTGGTAGCGGTGGGTGCGATGCCGAGTTTGGGAGTGGTCTTTGGGGGTGGGATGACAATTTCTCCATCTCTGTCTCTTTCCCAATCTTTATCCCTACCCCTTTCCCTCTCTCTCTCCTGTTCTCGCTCCTTTTCCCTCTCTCTCTCCTGTTCTTGCTCCCTTTCCCTCTCTCTCTCCTGTTCTTGCTCCTTTTCCCTCTCTCTCTCCTGTTCTTGCTCCTTTTCCCTCTCTTTCTCTCGTTCTTGCTCCCTTTCCCTCTCTCTCTCCCGTTTTCGCTCCCTTTCCCTCTCTCGCTCTTGCTCCCTTTCCCTTTCCCTCTCTCTCTCACGCTCTCGCTCCCTTTCCCTCTCTCTCTCCCGTTCCCTCTCCCTGTTCCTCTCCTCATCTCTCTCTCTGGCCAGCAGATTGGTGTAGTACTCCATACTGTTCATATCCGGCAGCAGCAGCTCCGTGGGCTCCAGAGGAAACATGTCCCCCAGGTCGTAGTCTTCTTCATCCCAGGGAGGGTATCCCTCAGGTTCAGCAGGGTGGGTGAAGGGGAGGCCCTTCTGGAGGGGGGAGGTGAGGGACGTAGAGGGTCGGAGGAGGCTGGAAGACAGGGGGAGTGTTGGGCGAGAGGGGAAGGAGGTGTCGTAGGAGGCCCCGTCGTCAGGGTCATAGGTGTGGCTGGGTAAGGTTGTGGCCAGGGCCAGTTCCTCCCCCTCTGGGTCCATGAAGGAGAGCGTCTCCAGGTAGTCTCCGGAGCCCCAGGCCTCCTCTAGGGAGGGGGCGTGCTCCCAGGGCGGAGGAGGGGTGATGGTGGGCTGGCTGTGGGGGGAAAGAGGAGGGGGCTGACTGGGGGACAGCAGGTCCGGGGGTCTCAGGAGGAGGTGTATGCCCTGAGCTTCATCATCCACTGAGGCAGCGTCAGTGTTACCAGGGTGACCAGTGTCTTTGGGTGGGCTGGCACCTGGCCATCTGGAAGAGGGTGACGATGATGACCGTGATGACGACCGTGCTGCTGTCGTTCCCTTGGAGTCTACACCGCCTGTGGAGAGATAAACTACAGTCACAACACATGTCCATAATGGCCCATAGTGCAGGAGCCTCTCCTGTTTCTGTAGTGTGAGACAGCTTGAAGTACAAGTACGCCCCCTGGAAAGGACACTAGTCTTTCGCAGGGCCGTGTACATGTGTGCGTGGTTCAAATTAATGTATGAACACAGCAGGCTGAGCAGAATCCCTGCTGGTGGCTGAGAGACCTAGTTAAAGCTGAGCTCCATCTAGAGAATACAACGAGCAGAGGATAGAGCCCAGCACTGATCTCACACACACACACACACACACACACACAGAGAGAGCCGACCCTAGACTTTTAGGGGCCCCTAAGCGAGATTTGGTTGTGTGACCATCTCATGGGCAAAACATGCGTCTGCCCCTTTTGACATGAGTAGAGACAGTTCTACAGTTTTTTTTACACATTTTGTCATGGGGTAGGGAGAAACTGTGCAGTTTTAAACTAAGTTTCCTGCAATTTATACACATTTTAATAAAAAGTGAATACATTTTTATTCTGTTTTAAAGCCAATTTCCAGCAATTCCACACATTCTGCCATCACTTATGATATATTAATACAATTTCTGGGTGAGTGACTAACAAAATCAATGGGGGGCCCCCTGGAGGTCAGGGCCCCTGGGCACATGCCCTGCATTTCGGTCGGTAATTTGTCCATGACTACTACAATGTTTAGACAGCTGGCTAACTAACTTACCTAGCAATTTATAAAATGTTAGCTGACATGGGCTAACTGAGTGACTGACATAAGAGGAAAACTGCTGATGCACTACCAAATTTCAAAATGGCACCTTGTGTATTATTATTCTAACTCTCAACAGTAAATTGAGACCCCGACTGTTGCTTATTTGTAGGGTCGGCCCTGCACACACAATCCTCACTCAACATGACAATGAAGAGTCGTACACGCACACAAAGGCATAGAGAAACACCCAGTTCATTTATCATAATTTTAAGTACAATATACTGTAACACAAAGCGCTATAATGCAGATGTATGATAACAATAACCAGGTCACTCTAAGATTGTTAATTTATTCTGTTTTAGTTAAGGTAACAATCTCTTTGCTCCTCATCCATCCCCTCTCACTCACACACACACACACACTCGGCAGTACAGTAAGTTACATTACAGCAAGCACCCTGCCTCCTCCTTCTCCTAGCCTTGACTAGGCGCTGCCGTGCTTTGCGGCAGTGTCACGTGCTGTGTGGCGGCGAGCTCATTGGTATGCTGCAGACACAGCACACAGCTCAGAGGCATCCCAGCCAACAGCAGGATCAAATCACGCGCACATGCACGCACACACACACACACACATTGATTCAGACAGGGAGATAGTGATGGAGAGAGCAAGGGAGAAGAAAAAATACAAAGAAATAGAATTAGAGAGGGGAAGAGTAAATGCAGAGGGAAGAGAAAGAAAGAGCGAGACTGCAGGAATGAAGATAGATGAGAGTAAAGACTTGCGTTTCTAAGAATAGCATGCAGCACCCTTCGGTCGATCCACATGGCTTTGATGACAATGATCCAATCAGCAGTGCTAAACATCCTTCATCACCAGGAAGTAGTCCGTCTGCCCTTGTCACGCAGCCACCCACAGATTTCTTTATTTTAAGTCAGGATATATTTGACTTTGAGTGGGTGCTTGTATGCACCGTATGTGTGTGTGATTGTATCAGTGTGTGTGTGATGCCTCAAGGCCAGTGAGTGGGACTGACTGAGGGGTGACTGTGTGTGTAGTCATCCACTGTCCAGCTGTCCCTGACGACATAACCGAGTTACTGAGAGATGGAGGAGGATGAATGGACAGACAGAGCTAAAAGGATGGAAATACACAAGGCGAGGAGATGGGGGTGAATATGGAAGTTGGTGCATTCAGCACCAAGGACAGCTCCAAAAGTCAAGGACAAGTCAAATACTGGTCACATCTCTCACTGTACCTTGATTAAACCAGGTGTGGAACAGTAATTCTTATCATTCAGAGTCAAAGCCACCAGCCATCAATGCCTATGAGGGTAAGAAAATTAAATGCCGGTTACCTGCAACAGGTGAGCTTGACATCGTCATGGACACCAGCAAGGAAGCTACCAGCAGATGCGCGCAATAAGTGCGGAGGCCCTGAGAGGCTCCGTGGCACATCCTCGAACCCGTGCTCATCAGGATCAGACTTTCCATGGCACGGGAGTAGTCACATCACACACGTGCGATGCCATCTCTCCTCTATAGCATCATCATTGCATGCTTTCTGGCGACCAGGAGGCCCTATATGCAAATATCTAAAAATACAAATCTATTTAGATTAAGGCTTTGTAATAAAAATATCTTCACCGTATAGAAACATTTAATGGGTTAAGCCTATTTTTAACTAGGCTATTAAAGCAGTAGACGGGCTGTCTTACCAGTGTCCTGTCACATTTGATAGCTGGCTGGCTGGCTGACCCCATTATTGGGGAGCTTATACTAGGCCACGTCTGCCAAAAAAACTCACAAATCTGACAGCCATGGTACGGTTAATTTTTTTGTATTTTTTATTAAGCCAATTTAAAATAGCCCATGAAACGATAGGCGACAACGGATTTAGTTGCTGTATCCTAATTAACCTATAATACCGTCGGTCATGACACAATTCCCAGCTTATTATCCCATCTTTATCATTATGACACCTCGTTTAGTGGACATTTTTACATTTCCACACAAAATGCCTACACTTTCGCAGAAATAGACAAATTGATACATTTTAGTGATAAAAAGGGCGGCAAGCGCGAGCTGTTAATAGCTCAAATTCTGAAGCCTTTTTAAGACTGAATGCTGACAATCGGCCGACAATATTAAACTAACCTACGTGTAACTGAAAGAAAAGGAAAAAGCCTAATCGAAATCCCTCAAACACACAAACAGTTAGCCTATAGCAGTCGCCGCATTTCTTTCTTTCCATAGCCTATTTTTTTCACAGAGATGTGTTGGAGCCTACCTGCCATCCAGGAGACGCGGTACAGGCGCGTCACGCATCTCCCAGGCCCATGCGGCCGCGCGCTCACCGGCAAGGAGAGAGAACGAACAAATTTACTATGTTGCAAAATGCAGAACCTAAAAACCATTTTTTCCGTTAGAAAAATAACTCCCAATGTCGCCAGTAATTATTGAATCTGTTCGCGGCCGACGACTTGAACGTAAGCCGCGCCGTGTTCATACATTGTGATCGTCTCCCGGTGAAACGTCACACACTCGAGCGCCCATCACTGGAGAACCTGAGATTCTAGACACGTCTGAGTGTCATACTGTCCGCATCAAATAGGAATTTGTCTTTGCGCCTGTAATTCACAGTCCATAATACCCAAACATGACATTCGATTCTACACACAAATCATGAGCACGCCATAATTGGGTTTATTCTTGGGAGACGCGCATCGCTTGGATGATTTTGCAGCAGTCTTCGCTGCAACACCCCTGGCGTTCCTCAAATGCGTGTGCCAACATACCTGGTCATTGGCTGGGAGAATGCCACTCAAAATACCGGTTAACTTGTCCTTATTGATGCAAGGCATAGGCCCTTGTGAATCATGGATTTATATCAGGGGTTCTTCAACTTTTTCAGCCTGGGACACAAATGAGAAATTCTGTGTTTTCCTGGGACCCACAAGCTTAGGAAAATATGCAACTATACGTAAATATCGGAAAATTTAATTGCGATTATGGCAAAAAAATGCAATATAGACAAAAGCAAATAATGAAAAACATATAAATATATTTTAATGTTTCTTTTTCCCCATTAAAAACACTCTTACATACCTGTCTAGGTTGGAACTGTTGCTGTTAAAATACAATAAATGATTTCATTCTGAACTGGAATAAACGGATTGATCACATCACACAGATGTATAACAGAACATACACACAGGCTTTTTGATCGTGCAACCCTAAGTATTTTAAAAAGTATGTCCTGCTGTACATCTTACTGTATAAATTATTGTTGATAGAAAGTCTAGGTTGGAACTCTAGCTCTTAAAATACTTTTTTTTTTTAAATTCTGAACTGGAATAAACTGATTTATCACCTAACTCAGATTTAGACCAGAAAACACACACAGTGGTAATGAGAGGTGTGTGGCTGGCTGAAGTTTTCAACAAGCATGTCTATTCTGGGCTCAGTTTTTGACAGTGCAACACTGAGGTCATGCTCAGCATTGACACTGTTTCTGTACTTGAGAACCCTGACTTGCATAGGTATGTGGTGCCAAACTGGATCAGAACATCTACTGCTTACTCAGTCAGGCAGGAGACCGCTTCGTGCTGCAGATGAGCAACCCAGATTGTTCGTCTCAAAAAGCATCTTGCCTCAATCAGTTTATTCCAGTTCAGAATAAAAATGATTACTTGTAACAGCAACAGTTTACAACCTAGACTTGTTTTCAACAATACAGTAGATTGTACAGTAGGCCTGATATTTTTTCATCTTCATCTGTACTGTTTTTTAGGGTTGTACTTTCAGTAGCTAGTTAGTTTGCTTTGGCTAACGTTAGCTATTAGCTGTGTAACGTTACAAGGGACGGGATTTTTTGAAAGAGAAACTCATATCTACTGCTATGAGAGATTGTACTCCCTTATTTCTGCTTTTCATCACCAGTTATAAAATGACAAAGCCTTTCTAGTTGACTTTTCCACTTTCGAAGCACGGTTTCCTGAAGCATTCTGCCCTATTCTGAAAGAACTCCCTTGAGTTTACTGTCATGTTGTGCCTAGATGTTTGGTCAGGACGTGTCGTTTTAATAATTTGTTCGTTTCGAGAGCCTCATTACTAAGTACTTCCCCACACAAAACACATTGTGGGTGCTCCTCTTTATTTCTCAAAGTTTGTATGAAAGAGACAAATAGTCATCACTGTATTTGCGTTTCATGACAATTGAGCTCAGTCAGAACTGGTGGCTAGCTGGAATCCATTTCATGACAGCGGTGAGTGATGGCGAGTGTGAATAACAAGTCAGTGGTTTGAACTACAGCGCTGCAGGGTGTGGGTCGCGGAGTGATCTTCAAGAAAACTGCAGAAAAAAGATCCAGTAAACCGCGAAGCACATGGGCATTTCCCTCTACAACCTCTACCCAAACTGAGCAGACTGTGGATAAGAGAGCGCAGTTGCACTTGGCCAAATTAATTCAATTAATGACATAATTATACATTTACGTCGCGACCCACCATTAACAGGTCCGCGACCCATACTGGGCGACCCAAACGCTGATCGATATGGTTTTCATTTAGAATATTAGGGCCAAATGATGTTCATAATAAGGCTTCTGTGTAAATAATTATGTTAAATATGGGGAGACATGAAAATGAGTCTGAGTATAGTATGGTCTTGAGTAACAGAAAATAGACATGTAGAAAAATGATTCCACAAATAAACATGCCAGACCAGTCTATAGTTTTATTATCACATCTTCATCTTTACATAAATATAGAGATGCATGCTAGGAAATAGAGTTATATACTAGACTGCGATGAACTCAAAACATGATAGATATTCAAAATGTTAAAATATACAGAAACATTTAAATACTTCCTCATTTGTCTACAGTCAGACAGTTTGTACATAAAAGACGAGTTGTAATTTAGGTATTGATACTTGATTACAGGAAACGTAAAAACAGACACCATCTGAGAGCACCGGGTTTTCCAATGAGCAAAAAAAATAAAGTAATTGCTAACGAAATGCATATTACATCAGTAACATTATTTGAAATTAGCAACACACTGTGATTTCCTGTTGCTGGCTCTTCATGGCTGTACCAGGTAGTCATCCCTGTGGTATTGAGTGACTTACATACCGTGTTGTATTAGGGTGACTGTCAGCCAGTCCAATTTATCCCC
The DNA here is from genome assembly GCF_018296145.1 of Oncorhynchus tshawytscha. Classification (NCBI taxonomy): domain Eukaryota; kingdom Metazoa; phylum Chordata; class Actinopteri; order Salmoniformes; family Salmonidae; genus Oncorhynchus; species Oncorhynchus tshawytscha. The sequence continues at coordinate 10,934,851 of NC_056443.1, read as the reverse complement.
ACTCACCAGATCCAGAGTAAAGGTACTCCATTCATTCAGAGAGGAACAGATCTGCCCATTTATTCCTCCTCTTTATTTTCTCTCTCTCCCTTCTCTCTCTCTCTACGGTGCAGTCTTGTTCTCCACTTCCATGATGGAGATGAAGCGTGGTCGGCGACGCACCCTCCTCTTGGTGTTGTGTTTGGGGTTCCGCTGGTACATGTCTGCAGGAAGGTGTGAAAGTGGAGGACAAGTTGATGAGGAGAGGGGCAGAGGCAATGAGGGTAGGGAAGAGAAAGGAAGGGTAGAAAAAAAAGAGGAGGAGTTCAAAGATGAATGACACGTCGTCCTGGTCACTGTATGTTTTGATATAAACATATTGATCGGGTTTATTTCAGCTATTTTAGTGCAGGTGTATGTTGGGGATGTACTAAGGGCTTTACCTTGAAAACGGAGGTAGTAGTTGCGGTGACCTTTCATAATGGTGACCTCAGCAGATCCGTCTGCCAGGTACGCTTCCTCCAGCTCCCGGGACGAGAGGGATGTCATACGCTGTTTATCGTCCTGACCGCAAGACAACCGCAACACCACCACATACTTAGGCCGGGATTCAATCCAAGGCATTTTATAGAGTAGCACACCGAACAGCCGACAATGCAACTTTTAATGGTAATTTCCCGACGTTCGCAGGAGATAGAATTAACGGTAAACGCTGCGCATGTGGGCTCATGCTAAATTAAAACTCAAGAGTAATGCGCTGCTCTATAGAGCGCCTGGCATTGAATCCAAGCTCTTATCAATACCGAATTCTCTTAAACCGTAACTCAACCAGAACAGCACCACTACTTAATATCACAGAATCCTCACAACCATATCAACAACAAAACAACAACCGCAAAACTCAATGCCGCCCATTTTCCCTCCAGACTCACAGGTCTTCCAAACTCAATCCAGTTCTCGTGGTCACCCTTGTAGTACCACAGCCACTCAGTGGTCAGGATGTAGTGAGCCGGCTTTGTTACCGAGGAAACCGTGGAGAGGCGCCGCACGGGGTCCGACTCCTGTGTCATCGTTAGGAAGTCTACTGGCCGAGATCCTGGACTGAGAGAGAGAGAGATGTTCATGGATTATTTTCCTTTTACAGTCAGACTTTATGGTATGTTGCCTGTAAAAAAAATAATAATCTGCAAATGTTTTTTAGAACCCAATTAAAACAGTCACATTTGTACCACATTCTTGCTTGGATAAGCCTTTTACATGTCCTGTGCACATGCCGGCAAGTTTAAGAGAGAGTACATGTGGACGGTCAGTGGCGGTCGATGCCGTTTAAGATGAGGGAGGACGATTTTTTATTTTATGAGCATTAACCAAATATAGCCTAAAGAAAATCACACTGATTAAGACAAGTCACAATATTTTGGTCAGGTAGGACAAGGCTACTAAATGACTGCAAGAGCAAAATAATCCACTTGTTAAGCTACATCACATACTGGCAAAATGTTCTGATCAGTGCTAATGAATGAGTCAACTAAACAAAATGATCACGAGAAGAATCACCTCAACTTAGCTAACATTTCCACAGCCTAATTGTAGCCTAACCCATATCCAAATGGAGATTCAGTGAAAATAAAAATCTGACATTGATTGATTGATTTATCAAGAGTCCCCAAGCTTGTCTCAAAGCCGCGCAAAACGGTGCTGAAATAGTTGACTACAAACGGGTGTCTTGTTTTGCACGCTTTGTACAAAATAATAAAATGCAGTACTACGGGATATTTCTTAACGTAGCTCTTTATTAGCTAGCTACAACTTGCATGTTCACTTATCTCCAACCATGATTAACTGCCATGACCTAACCACCTGGGTGGTCTTAACCAATCATAGCACAGTATGATACAGCGGGAAAATGCATCCAATTATAATTCAGTATGTTTACACATATGAATATTATAACGGGTAGGCTATGCTTCAAATGTAGTATAACAATTTGATGACTTTCGGAGTTTCAGTATAAGCAACAATTTAATGCCTTTCAATTCAGTGATGTTCATTCCCAAAGAAATGATATATAGATCCATCCAGTTGTGGTTAAGAAAACAGTTCATGTAGTGGGTTATGCGAAGAGATGGGTGAAGTGACATGCCTCGCAAAGTTTAGAACTGCCAGGAGGAAAGTAGAAAGGGCGCTGCCTAGCAACCATCATTGGTCCATTGTTGACATATGCAAAACATTTTGGGACTGTCAGCAATCAAGTTTTCAAGTTACATAACTTTCATAATAGAAAAATACAGACAGTATTTTGAGTGTGATTTTCCTTTGAGAGCATAGTGCGCGCCAATGCCGCCTCAGCATTACGGCTACATTTCATACTAAGCTATAGGCAGAACTTTACCTCAATCATGACTAGGTTGGTTCGCGTAAATAAAAGTTAGCAGGATGATAAAGTTGTCGGGAAAACATATTGGTTTGAAAAGGTGCACAAGAGTCCACTTTCAACTTTAGTGGGCATTTGTGAACCCTGACCTGTGTGTGTTCCGGGGATCACAGAAGGCTCTCTCGATGTCCTCAGTGTGATGCAGGTGTATCCAGTCGTTCCCATCAAACACCTCCCACTTATAAGGCAGGTTAAAATGCACACGTATACACTGGTCTGGGCACACAAATGCATTACACAAACAAGCATGTGAGAACCACAACCAAACATACCAAAAGCATAGAAATATACCAACAGCGGAGCATCAAGTCTGGGTCCAAAAGGTTCCATAACAGCTTCCACATCCAAGCTATAAGACTGCTGAACAATTAATCGAATGGCCACCTGGACTATTTACATTGACCTCCCCCCACCCTTTTTATCTTACACTGCTGCCACTTGGTGTTTATTAGAATAATAGTGAAGACATCAAAACTATGAAATAACACATATGGAATCATGTAGTAACCAAACAAAGTGTTAAACAAATCAAAATATATTTTAGATTCTTCAAAGTAGCCACCCTTTCTCTTGACAGCTTTGCACACTTTGCATTCTCTCTACCAGCTTCAGGAGGAATGCTTTTCCAGCAGTTTTGAAGTGTCACCAGCAAAGCACCCCCACACCTCCTACTCCATGCTTCACGGTGGGAACCACACATGCGGAGATGATCCGTTCACCTACTCTACATGTCACTAAGACATTGCGGTTGGAACAAAAAATCTCAAATTTGGACTCATCAGACCAAAGGACAGCTTTCCACTGGTCTAATGTCCATTGCTCATGTTTATTGGCCCAAGCAAGTCTCTTCTTCTCATTTTAGTAGTGTTTTTTTGCAGCAATTCAACCATGAAGGACTGATTCATGCAGTCTCCTCTGAACAGTTGATGTTGAGATGTGTCTGTTACTTGAACTCTGTGAAGCATTTATTTGGGCTGCAATGTGAGGTGCAGTTAACTCTAATGAACAGAAGTAACTCCGGGGGTGTTCCTTTTTTATTTATCCGTTATTTTACCAGGTAAGTTTACAGCAACGACCTGGGGGATAGTTACAGGGGATGAATGAGCCAATTGTAAACTGGGGATTATTAGGTGACCATGATGGTTTGAGGGCCAGATTGGGAATTTAACCAGGACACCGGGATTAACACCCCTACTCTTACGATAAGTGCCATGAGATCTTTAAATGACCTCAGAGAGTCAGGACACCTGATTAACGTCCCATCCGAAAGACGTTGGGATATTTTTTAGACCAGAGGAAAGAGTGCCTCCAACACCACTTCCAGCAGCATCTGGTCTCCCATCCAGGGACTGACCAGGACCAACCCTGCCTAGCTTCAGAAGCAAGCCAGCAGTGGTATGCTGCTGGCATACCTGTGGCGGCCCTCATGAGAGCCATTTTCATCATAGTGCTTGATGGTTTTTGTGACTGCCTTGAAGAAACTTTCAAAGTTCTTGACTTTTCTGGATTAACTGACCTTCATGTCAAAGTAATTTGATGGACTGTTGTTTCTCTTTGCTTATTTTAATTTAACTAGGCAAGTCAGTTAAGAACACATTCTTATTTTCAATGACGGCCTAGGAACAGTGGGTTAACTGCCTGTCATTTGTACCTTGTCAGCTTGGTGATTTGAACTTGCAACCTTTCGGTTACTAGTCCAACGCTCTAACCACTAGGCTACCCTGCCGCCCCATTTTGAGCTGTGCTTGCCATAATATGGACTTGGTGTTTTACCAAATAGGGCGATCTTCTTTATACCACCCCTACCTTGTCACAACACATCTGATTGGCTCAAATTCATTAAGGAAAGAAAGAAATTCCACAAATTAACAAGGTACACCTGTTAATTGAAATGCATTCCAGTTGACTACCTCATGAAGGCGGTTGAAAGAATGCCAAGTGTGCAAAGTTGTCATCAAGGCAAACAGTGACTACTTTTAACAATCTCAAATATAAAATATATTTTGATTTGTTTAACACTTTTTTGGTTACTACAGGATTCCATATGTGTTATTTCATAGTTTTGATGTCTTCACTATTATTCTACAATGTAGAAAATAGTAAAAAGAAAAGAAAAACCCTGGAATGAATAGGTGTCCAAACTTTTGACTGGTACTGTACATGTACAACTTACCTCGACTAACCTGTACCCATGCACATTGACTCAGTACCGGTACCCTCTGTATATAGCCTCCTTATTATTATTATTATGTAATTTTGTGTTGCTTTTAATTTTGTTTTTGACTTTAGTTTATTTAGTAAATGTTTTTTAACTGCATTTCATGAACTGCATTGTTGGTTAACGGCTTGTAAGTAAGCATTTCAAGGTAAGGCTGTTGTATTCTGCACATGTGACAAATAAAATTTGATTTGAACAGGCAAAAATACATAAAAACAAGTAGAAGAGAGCTCACCCTGGAATCTACAGTTCCTGCGTATGAAATGCAGACAAATCTCCTTCCTGTCCTCTTTCTTGATCACAGGCCTGGAGACCAGCTCACCTACATGCTCTGATACACACATATACAAAGGGATTATACACATACTGCAGACCAGGCCAAGAGAACAGCTCAGTTGCATAAATACTGCAGATCAAGCCAAAAGAACACATACGCTCCAGGTGAGGGATTCCGTACCTTTAGCATTGTAAGGTGTAGTGGGTGTGTTGAGGCGGTGGAGGTTCTGGTAAACGAAAGGCAGGTCTTTGATGATGTCACCGCTGAGGCCCCTCTCCTCCAGCATGCGAAGGCCATGCTGGTCGATGACGTGCTGCCTCTTGCACTTAGACCCGAACATGCAGTCGTCCTGCACAAAGTGCATGCACATGTGCATCTTGGTGCAGCCATCCCTGAAGGTACATGCGCCATGGGGCCCGGAGCCCTTGTTGTAGTGAGAGCACACCTGATGTCAGGAACACACAGCAACAATGTCAGAGACAATCATTGTGGCAATGCAGTCACACATAGCCAACCAGAGTGGCCAAGCAGTTGCCTTTAGAATACAAGGCCATCGTCAAAATGATCTAACCTCACACACCAAGAAGTTCTACTTTACCTCTTTGGGTAACAAATACTTCCCGGGGACAACCCCACATCAACAGCGTAAGTTTTTATATTTCCTTTTTTTTGTATTCTTAAAAAAATATATAAAAATCTTTATTTGCTTTTTTTGTTGTTCTTTTTTTTTTTTTTTTTTTTGGCACACAGGAAGTCCCACAGGTCCAAGGTGTCTTCATCTCAGATCACTCTTCTCCGACATTGGGCTTTAGGCTGGACGTGGTGGTATTTGTAGTGTTTTTAGTTTTTTAGTTTCGTCTTTTAAACATTTTCATGAATTTACTGTGATATTTGTTTAGACTGGATGAGCAAACATTACTCTCGGACAACTGAACACACGTTTTTTCCCTTTTTTTGTTGAGAAACTTGTTTGTGGCTCCGAGGCCTCCATATAGTTGTCCAATCAGATTCCAGGTGCATCTGGTTCGGAGAGGTATTGTCCAATCAGTATGCAGGATTCACTTCTCACTGAACCTGCCTATAAACTCATCCAGAATTCCCTTCCCTGGAATGCCAGGATGTAAGCTACTCCTGTCCTTCCCTCTTTTGGGGAGATAGAATGAGTAAGAGATAAAAGAGTGAGAGAAAAAGAGAAAGATTGAGGAGGTCTACACCTTCTACCCATGAGCTGGTAGACAAAGAGCACCCAGAACACTGCTACACTCCCTGAGAGCAGAAACCTGTAATGCAGAAACATCCCACATTTTACTTAAGGGAGCAAGACTTCATGGATCAAGAGAGACAAATTCACATACAAAGAGAGCAGGAGACACAGCATTGCATTTCTACTGTATTAATCTAAGGGAGAAAGGGTATATGAAAGTCTACAGGGGCTTAGGGAGAGATGCTAGGGATTTGAGCTGGGCTCATTTCTTAATGGAGACCGCCAGGCCTTGGTAAGGCTCCATCCAGGTGTGTAGTGGGGCTCTAGTCAGTAGTGGATCGGCCTGTGCTGTATATTCTCTGTGTGTTTGTTTCTGTGCGTATGTGTTTTACCTCCGGCAGCAGGGTGGGATCATTCTGCAGCAGTAACAGGAACAAGTCATCCTCGTGCAGCTCATGCAGAGTGCACTCCCTCAGGAGCGTGTAGTTATGCTCTGAACGCACGTCATGTGAGAACTTGCATTGCTTCCTACAGAGAGAACAGCACACACAGACAGACCGGAGTAGAGTATGTAAACAGACAGGAACGTACCATAAAGACATCAAGCATCATTTTGCTTTTGTGTAGGCTGCTGAAAACTCATTATCATTATATGCCTTGTTCCAAATCAAGGACTTTAAGGAAACATAGGTCATTCTGATGATAATAATAATAAATGTGCTACCACTACCTTACACACATTAGTGTACTAGACTAGAGGATGCAGGTGTTATTCGTCCAAATTGAGCAATACAGAATAAAAGGGGCGTGATAGCCATCTCATCTATGCTGCTGCTAGCTAGCCACTCCCCAACCTTGTAAAAAAAGTACTCACCACGGTCGAGGTTTCTCTTACCTGCCTTTCCCAAATCTACAGTTTCCATAAACAAAATATTTGCAAAGGTGAAGCTCCTGGCAATCTCTGCAATCTTGTTTTGTGTAATTTTTGCATAGTCGCAGCGACGTTTTGGCGACAATCACACAGTCAGTTCCCCATTCGTCCGTTCTCTCTCGGTTCCGCACCACAACAAACCGAGAACACTTCTTTACAATGTACCAAAAGTCGTCCTCAGTTATTTCAACACGCTGGAATACTTTCCTGTGCAATTGCTGGAAGGACAGGGAACCTTTGTTGCTGCATAATATACTGGTGGCATGATTAATTACTCTGGAGTAACTGGACATTTTTGGTGCCTCTCACTTGCGGATGAGAAGGCGGAAGTAGAAAACCAGCAACAGAGTGGCAGTGCTAGTAGTTCTACTTTCTCAACGCAGGGGCGATCGCGTTCAATTCAGAGCATCACAGAAATAAAAGTGGAAAGTGTTCTAAATATCAAACATTCTATTTTCAATAATCTGTTACCAATAAACCACACATTAATTAGATTTGCCCCCAATATTATACTGTTGATAAAAATTATTGGTAGTTGTGGTATAATTTCCCACTCTCTTTGGGTCTGTGGTCACGGATTATTTCATCCATTTGTGAATGATTAACAGTGTGAGATGAAAAAGTGTTTAGTGCTATCCAAGTACCCTTGTTAACCTTAACAATAACCCTTACCTAACCCTAACCTTCTTCTTCTTGCTGTGTGGCAAAAATGTGCGGTGTCAGGTTTTAGCAGAGTATTGAAAACAGTCGTTTATGTTTGAAGTCAATTGCTGCTAACACTCACCCCAGAAAATCTGAAGAGTGTTCAAGGATACTTTAACAGACAAATTAAATCACATTGAGTGTTCGTTTGCAGGTCTTGTAAGGTAAATCAAGATGGTTTTTCGTTCCCATGGCATAGGGGTGGCATGACTCTCGCTACAACCAGGTAAGTACTTCAATATTAACACAGCTCTATCCAACGAAAATGATGGAATTAAACACGTTTTTTTCATATTTCCATTCAAGTGTATTTCTGTAACTGTGGTTTTTTTAACCCCTCCAAGTCAGAAGAAGGCGCTAGACGTTCAGATTGCAACGATTCCGCCAGACACTTCTGCTTTGCCGTAGTGTTGTGATGTGAACTGAAACCAAGATGGCGGCGACGGAATAGCAAGTTAAATTGGTATACAATATTTTATTTACCGCATAATGTTTTATACATTTCTTTTGTTCTATGCCAGTGCTAGATTAACAATACATTCTGACAAATTCAGTTTGAGCCGAGAGGTGTTGCTAAATAGTTTTACCTAGATCTTTAGCTAGCATGATAGCAGTAGTATCGAGCAAGTATGCGACCAGTTTAGTACGGCAATAAATGTTCTATTCACAAGTTATCTTGCTGTATTAACGTTAGCTATCCTAAAGCATGATGGAGGGTCCGCGTGAGGAGGAACTGCGGCCGGTGCCTCGTGAGCGGGCGATTCTGGAGAGTTTCTTCACGCAGCTCGGAATGTTCTCGTTCGACCGGGCGAAGGATTATGTGGAGAAAGAGAAGGACAGCAGCAAGAGCGCAGGGGCCATCTGGGCCGCTCTCCTCGCCGCCTTCGCACACCTTGCCGCAGCGGAGAAGGCCTATCACAACATGACGTTCCTGGGACAAAAACTGGGTAAGAAGCACCGACAGAAAATGCATTTTTTGTTGCACTACAAAACTCATTGGTGTGGCAAAATGACACCCCTCAGTGCAATTAATGTGACCTATCACAAGTGGGACTAGTATCACCATGATGTTATTGTTCAGACGAGAAAGTCACGTTCCATAATAGAAAGTTGAAGTGTAGGTTTCTAACAGCAGGTGGCGATACAAGCCCAGATTTTTATGATTTATGTATTCAGCAGCACATAACGTTGATATTATGGGGGTAGGAGGAAGAACGTACAACTGGATAAAGGATTTCCTATTTGGAAGGTCTATCCGGGTAAGGAAGTCTCAGGCAGCTAAATGGTGGATAACGGTACACCACAGGGGAGCGTGATTCGACCTCTGTTGTTCTCAATCATAATCAATGATGTTTACTTGCAGTTATGGCCAGATATGGGGAGGTCATTATTTGCAGATTATGGGGCCTTATGGAAGAGGGGAAGAAATGTGACATACATAGTCAGGAAGGTACAGGAAGCAATTGATGAGGTAGAGCAGTGGGCATTAATGTGGGGATTCAGGTTCTCTGTAGAGAACTCTGTGTTCTTTACCAGGTAGGAGATGATATATGCTTGAGGTTATATGGAAGAAACCTGGAGAGGGTGGGGTCCTTCCAGTTCCTTGTGGTGTACTTTGACACTAGCCTGACCTGGACAGAAGCCATTGATTGAGTGATGGGAGGGTGTAAGGTGTAAGAAGGTGCTAAATGTGATGCGCTGTCTGATGGGGAAGGAGTGGGGGGCTGGGCATTCCTCATTGAGGACCATGTACAGTACCAGACAAACTCATTCAATGTTTTTTCTTTATTTGTACTATTTTCTACATTGTAGAATAATAGTGAAGACATCACAACTATTAAATAACACATGGAATCATGTAGTAACAAAGTTAAACAAATCAAAATATGTTATACTCTTCAAAGAAGCTTTCCTTTGCCATAATGACAGCTTTGCACACTCTTGGCATTCTCTCAACTAGCTTCACCTAGAATGCTTTTCCAACAGTCTTGAAGGAGTTCCCACATATGCTGAGCACTGCGGTCCAACTTATCCCAAACCATCTTAATTGGGTTTAGGTCAGGTGATTGTAGAGGCCAGGTCATCTGATGCAGCACTCCATCACTCTCCTTCTTGGTCAAATAGCCCTTACACCGACTGGAGGTGTGTTGGGTCATTGTCCTGTTGAAAAACAAATGAAGGTCCCACTAAGCCCAAACCAGATGGGATGGCAGTTCGCTAAATAAATCACTGACAGTGTCACCAGCAAAGTACCATCACACCTCCTCCGGTGGGAACCACACCCCCTACGGTGGGAACCACACATGGGGAGATCATCCGTTGAACTAGTCTACATCTAACAAAGACACGACGAGGTGAAACTATAAATCTTGAATTTGGACTAATCAGACCAAAGGACAGATTTCCACCAGTCTAATGTCCATTGCTCGTGTTTCTTGGCCCAAGCAAGTCTCTCCTCATTGGTGTCCTTTAATATTGGTTTCTTTGCAGCAATTTGACCATGATGGCCCTAATACACGTAGTCTCCTCTGAATAGTTGATGTTATTTGAACTTTGTGAAGCATTTATTTGGGCTGCACTTTCTGAGGCTGGAAACTCTAATGAGCTTATCCTCTGCAGCAGAGGTAACTCTGGGTCTTCCTTTCCTGTGGCAGTCCTCATGAGAGCTAGTTTCATTATAGTGCTTGAAGGTTTTTGTAACTGCACTTGAATAAACTTTAAAAGTTCTTGAAATTTTCGGGATTGACTGACCTTTGTTTTAAAGGAATGATGGACTGTCATTTCTCTTTGCTTATTTGAGCTGTTCTTGCCATTATATGGACTTGGTCTTTTACCAAATAGGGCTATCTTCTGTCTACCACCCATAACTTGTCACACAGCACAACTGATTAGCACAAATGCATTAAGGAAAGAAATTCCACAAATTAACAAGGTACACCTGTTAATTGAAATGCATTGGAGTTTAGTCGAATGGTAGCTTCCTGTAAGTCCACCATGGCTACTCCTGCCTAGTTGATTGAGAAGTGTTGGAGAGACGACAGAAAGATAGGGTGTTGATCCATCGGATTTGTTTAATATACATCTGGATACTGTGTATTAGGATTTTGTGGCCATTTACACAGATGGTTCAAAACTGATTCAAGGACAGGATGCACTGGGTCAGCATTTGTGGTGCAGGAATGTGGGGTGGCAGCCAGGAAACGTATTACAGATCATCTGGCTGTATATACGGCGGAGCTGATGGGCATACTGTTGGTCTGGATGTGGGTGGAAGAAGTCAAGCCAGCCAGAATAGTTATTTGCTTTGATTCATTCAGTGTTGATGAGTTTTCGGTCCTTTAGCTTACGTAGCACGCAATACCTGCTTTGAGGTACTACAAACCCATGGCAGGATACGATTTACTTGGGTCCCAGCCCATGTGTGGGTGGAGGGGAACGAGGCAGTTGATGTACTGGCTAAACAAACACTTAGTAGTGGGGATGTTGTAGTTTCAATGAGCAAGGCAGAGGCAAAAAGCCTGATATGGACAGAGATGGTGCAGAGATGGCAGGAACAGTGGAATAGAGATACTGAGGGCAGGTGTTTATTTGAAGTACAAATGAAAGTCTGGGAGTGGAGGATGGCAGGAAGGAACAGAAGAGAGGGTGCTATTTTTTTTACAAGATTAAGGATGGGACACCGCCGGTTGAATAAGACTTTAAATGTGATAGGAAAGTGTGATTATTGCCAGGAAACAGACAGTTGAGCGTGTATTGCCACAGTGTGGGCAGAATCAGAGGGAAAGAGGGAGAATGAGATCTAGTACGAGGGTGGAGGTAAAGCACCATAATGTTAGATGCCAACCGCCGATAAAACCCACAGAAGACAGCACATCACGTCTACCCCACACTGACGGGGTCGGCTGGAAGTGGATGTTTACCTTATTTAACCCAGTTTCCATTTCCCCTGGAAATTCGGTTGTTGGGACTTTAAAACATCAGCTACGTTAGGTTATAGCTCCACAAACAACAATTTCCAACATGAACTGTTTTCTCTAAGTTGCTCCAATATGTTAATCAGGATCATATCCCACTCTTGCAGGCGGCCAGTCGTTCTTCAGCCGCAAGGACTCCATCCGCACCATCTACACCTCCCTGTTCAACGCGCTGAGGAAGGTGGTGACCATGGGGCGCCACGCCCAGCCAGGCTCCGTACCCTACCTGGAGGACCTGCTGTCTCACCTGTCGGAGCAGCTGTGCCACTTCACCCAGGCCCGCATGGAGATGGCTGACCTGTATGAGAAGATGCACGCGCTGGGTAGCCAGAAGAACATCAACTCAGAGGAGCTGGTCATCACCCTCGAGGCAGTGCTGCAGAAGTACAGCTCCAGGTGGGTGGGACGTGCCATGTGTGTAAGCTCAGCTGTGTGTGCAGGCTGTGATAGTGTGTGAGTGGCTGAGAAATTGCAGAAACGAGAGTATGGGGAGGGAGGGGCGGGTGGTGGGCGAGCACGACAGGGGAGGGAGGGGTGGGGAGATTTCTGCTGAAATCAGCAGATGTAAAATTGAGCTCAGCCGGAACCAAAGCAAGCCCAACAGAATTGCCCACTGTGCGGCGGAGTCGCAGTTCACACTGCAGCGAGTCACAATCTGGCACACATGGGTGGTTGTGCAGTCAGGGTTGAAGGTGACTTTCTCGCACAGCAGTCGACACTGCCAGGAAACGTAATCAGCACTGAGAATACACAGGATATTAACTGCTAATCAGGGCCAGAACCTCCATACCCAGTCACACACACACAAATGTGCATAGTGCACACACCCTTAGCAGCACAGAACACCAGAGACATCCAATTCTGTTCTACGGCCACAGTCCATCTCTTACAGTATATTAATTAGCATTAGTGCTAATGAGGCTATTTATCATTAGGATAATTGGTCTTACAGAATAGTGAACACGATTGATTCGTAGTGGAGTGTGATCAGTTAAGGCTACAATCTTGACACCAGCAGCATTTCTCCCTTATATTAGATATAGCTTTCTCTCCAATGACCCCCTCCATCTCCTCCCAGGTTCCACCACCCCATCCTGGGCCGCTTGGAAGGGGGCTTCCAGACAGAAGTGGATGTGGTGACACAGCTCCTGCGCTGCCAGGCCCAGGTGTCAGAGTGGCACTTCCTGCCCGCCCTGCTCAGCCTGCACGGGGCTAGCTCTAAGCTCACTGCCTGGGGACAGCTCTTCCAGCGCCAGAGGGAAACCCGAAAGCACCTGTTCGGAGGCCAGTCCCAGAAGGCCGTGCAGCCACCCCACCTGTACGTGTGGCTGCAGCGCCTCCAGGGGGCGCTCCTGGCTAAATTCAGCTTCTACTTCCATGAGGCGCTGAGCAGGCAGACGGTGTCCGCAGACATGAAGGCCCTGACAGCACGCACGGCGCCCGATTACCACGGCAAGATCTGTTCGTTTATCCGCAAACACGATGCCAACAACGTGTCGCTGGTGTTCGACAACCGCGGCTTGGACAGCTTCCAGGGCCACGGCTACCACCACCCGCACTCGTACCGCGAGGCGCCCAAGGGTGTGGAGCAGTTCCCCGCCGTGGTGTCCCTTCCCGGGGGCGAGCGGCCACTCACGCACTGGCCCAACGTCATCATGATGATGGGCGACCGCGAGGCGGAGCTCAACACGCTGGACAAGGTGGTACACTTCTACGACGACAAAGTCCAGAGCACTTACTACTTGACCCGACCAGAATCACACTTCACCCTGGTGGTCATCTTCGATGGCAGGAAGTCCGAGAAGGACTCGCACATCACCGCCTTCCTGCAGGAGATCTCTGGCTCGCTGAGGAACTCCAAACCATTCAGCACCCTCAAACCTGGCTCTAAAGGCTGAGAGAGAGATGCCCTACTTCATATACATCGTAAACTGACTGTCCCCATAAAGGGGCAGAGTGTGTGTGTGTATCGTTATAAGAGAGACGAGGGATTGTTCCAGTTCCGTAGACAGACAGGATGGACAAAGTTGTCTAATCATTAGGAAAGCTTATTGAGTAACATTGTTGCAATATTCTGATTTGGTTTTAGCTTCTTAAAAATGGGTGTCCAGGACCTTTTGCTTTACGACTTGATATTTAAAATATAATTAGAACCTCAGCATTAGCTTGTTTTAAATCAGAGAATGGCTTGAACCCGTGGTCCAACTGTTGGTTCTGTTGAGCATTGTGCTTTGAATTCTTTAGTTTGTTTTGCCAAATCAGTTCCAGACCAAAGATGTGCGTCACTGACTCTTAGACGCAGTGTGGCCTTCTCACAGTGAACGTTTGCGCGGTTTCTATTCCAACACAGGATAGCCAACTTCCTATCCCTCTCAGGGATATAATGATGCTATGTACTGAAGTCTTTTGCTTAATTTATGTATACTTTTAACATTTGTTTACCGTTTTTACAAAAGTGCTTAATTTGGTTTCACTGTATGTCATCTTATGTAGTTGTACTTATTTTGCCGTTTAATTCCCAAATAAAGTTGAGACGACTGTAGAAAAAAAGCAGCATGACGTGTGTGTGTGAGGTGCTTTCACATGTTTCGGAAGCTACTTAAGACAGCAGGGTAGTCTAGTGGTTAGTGTTGGACTAGTAACCGGAAGGTTGCAAGTTCAAACCCCTGAGCTGATAAGGTACAAATCTGTCGTTCTGCCCCTGAACAGGCAGTTATAACCCACTGTTCCTAGGCTGTCATTGAAAATAAGAATTTGTTCTTAACTGACTTGCCTAGTTAAATAAAGGTAAAAAAATAAATAATAATACGGACATTAGTGAGTGTTCAGACAGCCAACTGTAGCACGTCCCATCCCCTTTTCCGACCCCACTCACACGCCGCAGGTGATAAGGCAATAATGAAGGCTCGACGAACCAAAACGCACTTGTTAATTTCTTCCCTTTTATTTATAATATAAATACAACATCAATACTATCCACTTGGGTATAAGAGCTTGTCTTTAGGAAGCTCAGGAGTTTCAGATACAGCAACAGACTAAACCATTTCCTTTAATTATCAGACACATTCAGAGAGAAACCAACGTCCCTTAAAATGCACCTGTTCACATGTTATAATGCTACATGCCAAGTACACAATTTTTCCAATACATCAAAGTGCAATGTCACAATAGATTAACTCTAGGATTCATAATTCAGTCTTCTACCTAAACACTTTGATTATTTCATTCTAAGTGCTGCTCTCTGTTCGGGACATGCGCGAGTGGATTAAACTCCCCACAAAGACGAGGGTAAAAAAAAAAGGCACTTTCACATTGACACACACAAACCGATGCACGCCCATAGCCCATTCTTAAAGACACACATCCCCAGTACTGCTCAAACACACACGCAACAGTTCCCAACCCAGTAAAGAGGACACATTCAGTGTGCTGCTGTTCCAAGTGTATTTTGGGCATTTACACTCAAAAGCCCCACAGCCTGTTTGCTTACTGTGAACTTAAGGTTATTTAGTGACTTCAGTCTAACACAACCAGATACACCATATTCCCACACACACCAACTGCCAGCAACACGCACCCCTGTCCTGCACATGTTCTGTTACTAAAGGCAGACATGAATAATCCATCATTTTATCCACCATCGCACTTACAAAGGAACAGAACGAGGGCAGGCAGAGGAAACACACACAGACAAACAGGGTAAGGGGAAAGAAGTCACACACACACACAGGTCGAGGGAAACGTACTCTACAAACTCCTAACCCCCTCCACCACTGTACCTCAACTATTTTTCCCCTGGCCTGTGTGTGTTCACCTGGCCTGTGTGTGTGTGTACCTGGCCTGTGTGTGTGTGTGTACCTGGCCTGTGTGTGTGTGTACCTGGCCTGTGTGTGTGTGTACCTGGCCTGTGTGTGTGTGTACCTGGCCTGTGTGTGTGTGTACCTGGCCTGTGTGTGTGTGTGTGTACCTGGCCTGTGTGTGTGTGTGTGTACCTGGCCTGTGTGTGTGTGTGTGTGTGTGTACCTGGCCTGGCCTGTCTGTGTGTGTGTACCTGGCCTGTCTGTGTGTGTGTGTGTGTACCTGGCCTGTGTGTGTGTGTGTGTGTGTACCTGGCCTGTCTGTGTGTGTGTGTACCTGGCCTGTGTGTGTGTGTGTGTGTGTGTGTGGCCTGTGTGTGTGTGTGTACCTGGCCTGTGTGTGTGTGTGTACCTGGCCTGTGTGTGTGTACCTGGCCTGTGTGTGTGTGTACCTGGCCTGTGTGTGTGTATCGGTTGAACACGAGAAGGCGGTTTTCTAGTAGTGAGGGTTAACGCCGCTGCCGGCCCCTGTGACATTATTGCCCACTGAACATTCAATAGAGAGCTGAACAGTCGTTAAATACTGGAACATTCATTAAATAGCTGAACATTGGTTAAATAGAATGTGAGTTTTGTCACCAATGCCTCGAGAGGCTTCGGTTGAGGCATTAGTGAGCTTAGCAGCGGAACGAAGTGAAATAGAAAATAATTTAAAAAAAGATCACACAGACATCCGCCCTTATGTTTCCACTCTGTGTGAGCCTCCTTTTACCCATCAGGCACATCTTCACTCCGCATTGTCCTTTTCTTTCGCGTCGCCAATGAAAATCGCTCGTAGATGCAGCAGCCAATCGAAATACACTAAGAACACAGCAGCCTTTTGGTGATAGACCTTCATTAGCTGAGGAGCCTTTTGTCATTACATAGTCAACGTTCACATCACTGAAACTACATTTCACTGGAGGAGAACTACACTTCCCACACATCTGTGACTACATCTCTTTTACAGGATAGGGTTTCTGCTTTCTTTAGCTTTCCCATTTTACACAGCTACCCTTTGATAAATGCTTTGATACATGGAGAACGTTAACTCCTACACACCAAGAAGAGAGTACACACCAACCTGACGACACACATAAATATCATGGCATATCATAGATCATATATTATTTTGTATTACTACATAAAAACCGTTTTAGTTTCAGATCTGTCCTACCACTTTCTACCCTTGTTCAGGTTTCTAAACAGTAAGCAGGTACCCTGTTCTCCCACTCTTTATTTTGGCCCGGTTTGGCTCATCACATGGTGCAGGACTTGTCCAGCAGCGGGGGCAGAGGGGGGGTGTTGCTCTTGGGCGGCACCAGGGGTTTCGGCCTCAAGGCTGGGGGGCGAAGCGGGGCTCCCATACGGAGAGGAGCCCCCACTACGGGCTTGAAGGAGCCCAGGGTGTCGGGGGAGGGGTTGGTGGATCGGATGGGTGCGGGAGGGGGCCAGGGAGGGGAATGAGGGGGCTCAGAGGGCTGAGGGGACTAGGGGTACCAGGAGTCCCTGGGGTGGAGGGGGTGCTGTGGGGGCTGGGCGACTCGGAGGAGCAGGCAGTGATTGGGCTGTTCTTAACCTGCTCCAGAGTGTCCAGGACCACGTCAGGAGCCGGTCTGCAGCCCCCACGCCTCAGCTGCCCCAGAGCCACACTCACACTCTCCTCTATGTCCTACAGAGAAAAGGGAACGAGGAAAGAGAGAGTGGCAGAGAGAAAATATAAGATGAAGTATGTTTGTTTTTGTATAATTACTGTATGTACTTGTGTGTGTGTGAAAGTATGTGCGTGTGAGAGAGTGTACCTGTGCCAGTGTGTCTGGGTCCAGGGTTCTGGAGCTGAAGCCGTGCTGCCCGCTGCTGGAGCGCCGGATGGGCGTGTCTTCAGGCCGACGCAGTGAATCGTGGCGGCTCACGGTAACCGTTACCGCGGCAGTGGAACGGCGACGACGCTCAGGGCTGTCGAGAGGCGGGGTTAAGCCAGTGCCCCGCCCCAGAAGGAGCTCCCGCGGGCTGAAGTGACCAGTGACGGGCGGCGAGTTCCTCTCCAACACACTCCCGTTACCATGGTCTTTAGAGCGACCGAGGGGGCGACGGAAAATGTCAGTCCGCTTCCTGCGGTGGCTGCTGTTGAGAGACGTACAATATGGAACGTTAGCTAAGATTAGAGCTGGACTAAATCAATACAATCCACAAACCGCTAGCTTAGTTTGTTAGCTTTGTGCATTTTATAGGTCTGTGGTGTATTAACTACTAAACTGTTGTAGGTCTCTGGCGATCTAACTACTGACGTGTTGTAGGTCTCTGGCGATCTAACTACTAAACTGTTGTAGGTCTCTGGCGATCTAACTACTGACCTGTTGTAGGTCTCTGGCGATCTAACTACTAAACTGTTGTAGGTCTCTGGCGATCTAACTACTGACTTGTTGTAGGTCTCTGGCAATCTAACTACTGACCTGTTGTAGGTCTCTGGCAATCTAACTACTGACCTGTTGTAGGTCTCTGGCTAACTACTGACCTGTTGTAGGTCTCTGGCGATCTAACTACAAAACTGTTGTAGGTCTCTGGCGATCGAACTACTGACCTGTTGTTGGTCTCTGGCGATCTAACTACTGACCTGTTGTAGGTCTTTGGCGATCTGACTACTGACCTGTTGTAGGTCTCAGGATGTCTGTCAGTAGGAGAGCTCAGCTCACTTCTGGCTCTCTTGTCATCATTACTAGTGCTCCCACTGTCGCTGTCCACTGTTGATGCAGAGTCAGGCCTGAAACACCACACAGCACCTCTTACCAACTAATCAGTGTTAAACAGAACCTGTTACCCAACCAATCAGGGCACTAACAAATCAGACAAATGACAAGTTAGTCAATCAATACTAGTGGCCAGTAATTGTTCACTCCAATCAATTTAATTTATAACTTAGGTCATCAATCAATTCAGTCAGTCAATCAATCCCCCAAAACATGTTTAAAGAGTCAAAAAGGGGCAGTTCCTTTGATACAGTAAAAAGGAGTTGAGCACGTACATTTTCATTCAATAGTTAATTTGATAACAATCCAGAATGGGATGCCGCTGTAGGCATATTTTACAGACATGTTCTCTTGGCATGGCCGTGTCACTTAGTGTGTATGCTATGTGCTAGCTATGCTGTAGCCGTGTACTTGCCTGTCCTTCAGTGTTATGTACTGGTGAGGCACCAGGCCATGGGTGCCGTTGAGTCGCCCCTCCCACCAGTCATGTGATGCACGCTGGAACAGCTGCAGGGTCACTCCCTTCTTAAAGGAGAGCTCCCGCCCCGACCGGCCCGTATAGTCAAACCTGGCCACTGCCTCTACTGCTTCCCCCTCTGAGACAGAGAGAGAGAGCGAGAGAGAGAGAGAGAGAGAAATGGAGAGAGGGGGGGTGGGAAGCGGAAGGCAGAAGGACAGAGAGATAAGAGCCAAATCGTATGATCGAGGGGGACCTGTCAATCACTAATGTCCCCGGCTTGACCTTCCGAGCTCAGCCAATGAGGAACGAGGGGGACACGAAAGAGAAATCAGAGCTTAGAGTCTTAGCTAGCCATCACCCCACCGCCTCCCCCTTACAATGGGAATCACACACTGCACACAGCGAAAGACGACAGAGGGAGAGAGGGGAGTCTCTATGCTAGCTGTTGCCATGGAGACAGCTCTCTACCCATTGGTGGATAAGAGAGAGAAGCCCACTGGGTGATTGTGCAGAGGTCAGAGCGTACCCTCCTCACTGGTCTGAGTCTCTGTGCCGCCATCAGGCTCCGCCTCCCCACCCGGCTCGCTGAACGGACTCTCGCTGGAAAGGATAAATAGAGTTTGGGTGTGAAGGGAGGGAAAGGGTAAAAAAGGGAGTGTAAGCACCATAACTGCAGCAGTCAGCAATATTAGACAGACTTTCTAGAACCGGGCCCCCTTGGTACTTCACAAAATGGATGAACAGAAGGATAAAAGCACAGATGGTTGGTTGCAAGGCTGGAGTATACAGTATAGTCCATCTGCCTCACCAGTACTGGTCTCCGGTCATGCACTTCTCATAGATGGGCCCAGGCAGCTCCGGGGGGTCGGGGAAGATGTTGTCGTGGTGCAGGATGACCGTCTTGATGACCTCATTAACATGCGCCTGGCAGGCCACCTGGTCCAGGGCGTCGGGCGTGGGCAGCAGGGTGGGGCCGAAGACGATGGCCAGATTCCCAGCATCCATCATGTTCTCATCGCTGTACTGGGATAAGCTGGGCAGGGGGGCACAGGGCAAAATGTTACTACTTAAACACCACATCACCATGACCAGGCAGGAAGTAAAACACTAACTCCAGGATACAAACAGAAGTATACGGAATGTTCATCATACTCATACCGAATACTGCAATCTAACACTCTGCAATCTAACATTCAGACTCTGCTGTGGTAGATCACACCTGCACCTCACACTTCTCCCTCTCTCCTCCCGTTCACACTTCCTCCTCCATCTCTATTTGGAGCTGCAGAGATGAGACATCGTGTTCAGCCAAATAGACAGACCGTGTTGTATGTGGTTCTGTGTGATCTAGACTACCGCAGACCTACATGTTCTCGACTAACCCAGTACTGGTTCTATGTGTTCAACACATGGTTCTATGTGTTCAACACGACCTGGTTCTGTGTGCTCTCGACTAACCCAGTACTGGTTCTGTGTGGTTCTCTGGGTTCTATACTAGCCCAGACCTGGTTCTGTGTGCTCTTAACGAGCCCAGATCTAGTTCAGCTTGGTTCTATATGTTCTAGACCAACCCAGACCTGGTTCTGTGTGGTTATATGTGTTCTAGTCGAACCCAGTACTGCTTCTGTGTGGATCTGTGGGTTCTAGACTAGCCCAGACGTGGTTCATGTGTGGTTCTGTGTTAGCGTACAGACACTCACTGGTTGAGGAAGGCGAACAGGTATCTATTCACGACCAGAGTCGCCCGTGGAACACCCAGTAGAATCTTACGAATACACTGAGCTCTGTCATACAGGCTCTCTATACCTGTGGGAACACACACACACACACACACACACACACACACACAAAAGCTGTCAGTAATATTCCCAGGAACTCATGAGGTGTAATCCTGAAACATCCTGAAATATAAGCAGCCCAGAGAGAGGCAGCTAGCTCTCTGTGTGTGTTTCAGAAAGACAGAAAGAGACATGGCATTGGAGACGTGTGTGGGAGGGAGAGAGAGATAGAGATACAGAGAGAGAGAGAGATAGCGGGACCCATTTTGACAGTGCCAAAATGGAATGTATTACTCATAAGACTTTTTATTACTGCATTTCAAAACGGCTCTTTTTGTCAATGAACAGGCGCTGATCATTTATGGAGACCTAAAACTAACAGTGCATTTATGTGAAGAATGTAAAGCAATTGGAATCTGTTGCATTTTAAATACGTTTTGAATTAAGGGCCGTATCGACTGGTGAAAAGGTCATTTTTACAACACATTGCGTGTTAGAGCTGTCCAAATGTCAGCTGCATTCATGGTAAATCACAAAACCTTCACAGCTGATGCTTTTTACAAACACACACTAATTGCATACACACAAAAAAAAACACCACTCCCACCTTTAAAACAGTGACCCCTGTCCTCCTGTCCAGCCACCTCCCACACCCTAGAGGAAAGAATTGCTACTCACGGACACAGGAAATGAGGTCATTGAACCTTTCCTTGGGAAAGAGGGGGTTCTCCAGCCCCCGGAAGTAGAGCTTCAGCACACCGGCCACCGAGTTGATGTCATGGTTATTCTCCTCGTCAATCAGGGGGTCGTTACCTTGGGAACAGAGAGACGGACATGGTTAGTTTCCTTTCCCCTGACCTGGAAGCACAAGTATGATGACCTCACAGTGATCGCTCACCTCTCTCAAATGAGTTCTTGATGTCGTTGACCTCCACCTGCGACCCCGACACACGGAATATGCCCTGGTGCTGAAGACCTGAAGGAGATGGGAGGCGGTTATGAGAGTCTAATCATGTGTCAGTACACATCAGAGGGACTTGAAAAGGACTTGGCTCCTAACCCCTAGCCTCCAAATTGGCTAAGGGGAGGATCCACCATGTTGTTTTCAACAGTCGGACTCACCATGGAGGTTGATGTAACGGATGCAGCTCTCCACCAGCAGAGGAATGGCTTTAGTCGAGTCCTAAAAAAACACATCCAGGCAATTAAGCAGCCACCAGACACACACAAGCAGCGGGAGGAACAGTGGAAACATTACCTGGTGATTGCTATGGGAGTTCTTTCGTCCACGGCTAGGGAGAGAAACAGAGACAACAGTGACTCAGAGCTCTGCAAATTAAAACTAAGACGAGAGGTGAGACAATTTAAAGTATAGAAGCGGATAGAACAGTGCTTCAGTCAATAACATGTTTAAGAGCTATACCTGGTGGTCAGCGTGTCTGCTATATGCCCTGGAGAGACATGAAAGACACAGGCAGACAGAGAGAGGGCAGGTTTTTTTATTGTCAGACAGGGAGGGCATTAGCACATAAGGTACATATCTCAGCCATAAAAGAGGCAGTGAGAGAGATAGTAGTTACAAAAAGATAGCCTTGTTTGACCACCCTGATATCGCAAGCTCACATTCTGTTTCACTACACACACGGGTTCGAGTGAAGCAAAAACGATAGCCCAGCGTGAATCAGGCTAACAAAGAGAACGAGAGAGACTGAGAAAGAAAGAGGGTAGGTCGCGAGAAAGAATCGAGAAAGCAAGAGAGAGCGTGAGGTCTCTTACCCTCGGCCATGGCTTTCTTCAGCAGGTCGTGCTTGGCCTGTAGTTTGGAGATCAGATTACTGCCCTCCAGATACTCACGGAACTTCTGCGGACCACAGACAGAAGCACATGGGGCGTTTATTAACTGTACATTTACCTAACTGTCGACATCAACTAGCCTGTGTGTGTGTGTCTGTCTCTGAGTGCGTGTCTCACCGTGAAGTAGAAGAGCTCCGTCTCCTGTTGGTTGGCACGGCGCTTGGCGAGGCTGGGTTTGTTTAGGTAGCCGTCCGACACGCTGGACTTGACAGACTCTGAAGAGGGACTGTGGGTGAAACTCTGGGAAACGTCATAGTCATCCAGCACTGACATGTCCTGGAGGGTGGTGAGAGTGGCCCCCGACGTCTTCTTCACCTGTAGGTAAATAGAGTTAGACCAAAGTAGTCGCTCACAGAGGATGTGTGGTGTATGTGTGTGTTCATGTACTTGTGGATATGAGGTTTGAGCGAGCGTGTGTGCACATCTTAAATCTGTATGGTGCAGGTGGTGTGTGAGAGTGTTTATTTGTGTATGGTAATTACGGTGTGTGCGTGTGTGTGTGTGCTGAGACATGCAGATGCAGCTCATTACTCCAGTCTTCATCAGCACTTCTGTGCCCTTCAGGGTTAGATAACAGCTGCCCTCCCATTCCACAGCAATTGCATATATAATCTTCTCAACCGTAATACACACTCCAAAAACACATTATAAATAACCAAAAAAAAGCTCTAGCTTCAGGGCACGAAAATGGTTTATTTATAAGTCTACCTCTGTCACAAAATCACTCCAACCCAATCTCCCTCTCCTCCGTCCCACAGCATGTGGTCAGAGAGTCAACCAAACTACAACACAGCACACTGGGAAACTGTATAGGTCTGGTATCACCTCTCCAGCAAAGCACACTGGGAAACTGAAGTACATTTGACTGTGTGATAAATGTGTCTCTCACCTCCTCGTTCTCTATCTTCAGGGTGGAGAGGCGTGACTGGAGCTGCTGCAGCCTAGATGTGAGCTCTGCCTGCACCTGTGGCTGGGCGGCTATCTGGGTCACCTGACAGGAAACAGGAACAACACACAGCATGACCGGGCGCCTACCGGGGGGGGGTGCGTACGTCTGTGTGTGAATCCGTGCTTGTGTGTCTTTGCACTTTTGCGCACTCACGGGGTCCCCCATGTGGGGCTGGAAGCTGAAGCGTGGCGGGGGGCAGAAGGCAGTGGGGTAGAGGCCCAGCAGGCGCTGCCTGTCTCGGGCAGGATCCAGGCCCTCTACGGCCCCCTCCAGTACCTCCAATCCTGTCCGCCTGGAGGCCTCCAGACTCAGCTCTGCAGACAGGTAGGTCTTCAACGCACGACTCAGACTGGAATGGTACCCCAGGTCACAACACTGAGGGAGGGAGGGAGGAGATGTTAATGTGTTAGAGAAAGAAAGACACACCTAACACTTTTTGTCAACTGCTTAGGTAATAGTAAAATCTACTGAAACCGGCTTGTTTGTGTGTGTGTGTGTGTGTGTGAACTCACGTCTATGATATCGGGCAGGTAGTGGATGTAGTATTTGAACACAGAGGAGTTGGTGGCTTCCATCGTCAGAAGGTACTCGTTCCTGGCCTTCAGAGACTTCAGCTTGTTCTCAGAGTACTTAGCCTTCCTCTGGTGAGAGAGCGACAGAGAGAGAGAAAGCGTGAGAGCAGAGAGGGAGGAGAGAGCGAGAGAGAAGGGTGAGGAGAAAATAAAAGTTAGACTGAAAAAAATATATATCTAAATTAATACAGGAAAGGAAAGGTTGTCCCTCATGGGTTTCTGTACCTTCTCCCTCATCTTCTCCATCTTGCGGGCGGCGTTGCGTCTCTGGTGGCGTTCCTCTATACGCATGCCGAATAGCGGCTCCACCCCTCCGCCAGGCCCCACTTTGCCAACCCCGACCTGACGTTCGGCATCCCTCAGCTTGGTCTCCGCGTTCAGCGTCTCCCCATGGTACATGTGGTATGTCTTCATCACCTAGCAACCACAGGCCACAATGCATCCATCTGTCAACAACTCTGCCCAGGGCAAATCGTTTGGGTCGTGTTCAGAAGGCACTAATGGACGGAAAGGTTTTGACATGGAAAGCAGAAAGAATGCTTCTCATTGAACGAGTTCAGGTAGTACCTCCTCCATTTGAAAGTGTTTCGTGCCTACTCAACATGACCTTACTGCTCATACCACAGTCACCTATAGAAATGCACCTGACAAATGTTGCCCACCATTGGCAGAGTTGCACCCAACCTAAACCTCCCTTCACCCTGTGAGGTTAGGAACAGACCTGTCCCCTCTAAGTTCTTTCTAGCTCATGTGTTTATTTATTTACACCAGAAGCTTTTAAGGCTGCCAAGCCTTCACTTAACTAAACTTAACGCTCAGCAACTTTCCTTTGCAGCATTTTGCTGAAATTACAAGTATTGGTAGAGCACAGAACAAGTGACTCATTCGTCAAAGTTCATGTTGCAATGTTTAAAATGAAAGTGTGGCAGTTTTTGATGATGTATTGTTTAAGAACAGGAAAAGTGACCGTAAGAAAATGTTTTTTATTTTATTTCAACTCCCTAAAGTGATATGTTAAATGGAGACTGTGTGTGGGGCAGTTATAGATGTCACTTACGGTGTAGAGTTCATTAAGGAGCTTCATCAAGTCCTCCTGCAGCTGAAAGGTGATCTCTTTACTCTGAGAGAGGAGGGAGGGGAGGGGAGGGGAGGAGGGGAGCAGAGTGGGGAGACGAGAGAGGAGGTATGGAGGAGGAGAGAGACATTTCATCAACACAGTGGAGAAGGGAGGTCATCACTGCAAATGAGAAACGTTTCATAATCCGATAAAGAGGGCATATGAATAAATAAATCCATCCATAAACAGATGAATCCATAAATAAAACATATAGTGGCAGGAGCCAGGCTGTAGCTCCTAGCTCCTGTGTGTGTGTGTGTCTGAGTCCTCATGTATTAAACAGCTCCTTCCAGTTTGGGAGTTTGAGTTATAGCATTCTGTACAGCATTAATATTGCATTAAGCCAAATGACTCTAAAATCCCAGAATGGATGAATCCCATTCCACGAGCCTTCTCACTGTGAGGTGGACCAGCTGAGCCGGTCACCATGGACACCAGGCTGTCAGAAACTCAGCGTTGTCATGGTCACCAGCCGGTGTCATCCTCGGCTCACTCACAGTGACTGACAAGTGTCATCTGTGTGCTAGAGCTTCATACAGGGGTGCAACTTTCACTAGGGACTGGGGAACAGGGGCCAGCAGTCAGTTTTATCATTGGAATGATATACAAAACGAGGCAATAATGGGCTTTAAGACCATGCGGACGCCTCCGAGCGGTTGGGTAGGCAGTTGAGTGTTTATTCGAATGTAAAAAAAATATATATATATATATATATATAAAAAATAAATATGTCCCCCCACTTTTAAAACCAAAGTTGCGCCCCTGGCTTCATAAGCAGTTATAACACAGTTACGAAGCCTCTATGTCTAGGCGTACTGTATGTAGCTACAAGCTAGCAGATCTCTCAGCACTTTAGCTCTCATTAATAAAACAGGAGCCATATAGAGATGAATAATGAACATGATGAGCTGAATTCGGAAAGGGTGTGTGTGTTTAACTTGTTCTACAGCACTCGGAGGCAGGCTTCTCTGAAAATACACGGGGGGAAATGTGGACCGCTTCTGTACTTTTGATGAAAACCCATCAGGTTAATTCTTTGTGGCTCCTTTTATAGCGCCCTCTCAAACCAAGAGGCTTCTGGGAAAATACACAGGGGGAAATATGAGCCTTTACTTTTCCTTAGAAAACATTAACTCTTCTAGTCCTCTTCTTGCTCCCTCTCATACTAACAGACTTGTCGTCAAAGCTATTAAACCCTCTATTCCCTTGGGAAAGTCAACTTTGAACGCTGACCCCTGATGTTCTGTGACACGTGTATGAGAAGAAGCTGTGATTGGCTCACTCTTTTGAGCAGGCGGGCGGAGTCGTCGCTGATGTGCGTGAGGCGGGTGATGACGTTGTTCAGGTAGAGGTCACTGAGTGTGGCGTGGTCCTTACTCTCCCTCCTCACCTGAAGAGCGAGATAGATCATGTGCTTACATTGCCTGAACACAGGCAACTTTTTAATGAAGAGAACCAACATGTCAGCAATATGTGCCTTCAGGATTGAGCACACATGCAAACAAACAGATTCATTACCTGGTTCAGCAGCAGGTACCAGCAGTTAACTGGAGACAGTAAGTTCTGGTCCTTTCTGTAGGAGAGAGAAATATCGGGGAGGTTGTACTCGAATCAACACAAACATAAATCCACTGTTTACACTTAAAGACATATGAGCTATGCACACACACACACACACACACACACCCTCTTACTTGTACTGCTGGTGGTCCTTGGTGCTGCGTGTCTTGGCCATGAACCGCTCTGCTAGTTTCTCCAGGTTCCTGGAGTACTCCGTCTCGATCTCAGCCTTCTTCCTGAAGAAGTCCTGCAGGTCCTGCAGCAGCTGCACCCTCATCTCTGTCTGCTGTTCCAAACACCGCTGCTGCTCCACCAGCTGGGCACGCACATCTACACACAGATACACTTATAATCAGATATATACGGTATACACACAATCAGGACTATATACACATACGATTATAGAAACACACACCACACACCCTCAGAGACATACTGTAAACACAATCAGACATGTTTACACACTTCCCTGCACTGACATGGACACAGAACTGCATGCACACACCCTAAACCAGACCTCCACAGACAAACACAATCATTCAGTTACACAGACACCTCTAGTAATACACACTCACTAACAGATGCAAACATAACACCTTTGCAGAGTACTGGCCCATATACTAATGAATTGTATTCATATTGTGTTTTTCACCAGGTCTCAAAGCCCTTTACAGATGATGGGAACACCGCTCTTCATCACCCACTAATGTGTAGCTAGGCACCCACCTGGGTAATGCACACGGCAGCCATTTTGCGTTAGAACACATGCTCACTAGATAATCCACTATCACAGTGGGGAACGTGCATGTCTCTGCACACTTTCGTGCATGCGTGTGCAAACACACACACAAGCATGCGTGACTGGAAATCAGATTCTTCAGGCTAAAGGCCATGACATTATTCTATTGGGATCTTTATGAAGCATATCTGTGCATGCACACCAGTATGTGTGTGTGTGTGTGTGTGTCAATCTCGATGCGGCAGATATGAGCTCGGTCTTCACCTTCTTCGTCACATGGTCCACACACAGTTTGTGGTTGCCAAGACAACAGGTAGTGGAGTGGAGAGGGTCCCCTGGAGATTGGTGTGTCTGCGTGTCCATGTGTGTGTGAGAGAGACCGTGTGAAAGGGAGAGACCAAGATAAGGAGAGAGAAAGAAAATGAGGAAGGGAGAAATATAGAATGTGTGTATGTGTGAGAGAGTGGGAGAGGTGGGTGGGTTATCGTTGTGTATTCTCTGCCAGTCCTCTCCTTCCTGTGTCAGATGCAGTTGAAGTCGGAAGTTTACATACACCTTAGCCAAATACATTTAAACTCAGTTTTTCACAATTCCTGAAATTTAATCCTAGTAAAAAATTCCCTGTTTTAGGTCAGTTAGGATCACCACTTTATTTTAAGAATGCGAAATGTCAGAATAATAGTAGAGTGAATAATGTATTTCAGCTTTTATTTCTTTCATCACATTCCCATGAGTCAGAAGTTTACATACACTCAGTATTTAGCACTGCCTAAATTGTTTAACTTGGGTGAAATGTTTCAGGTAGCCTTCCACAAGCTTCCCACAATTAATTGGGTGAATTTTGGCCCATTCCTCCTGACCGAGCTGGTGTAACTGAGTCAGGTATGTAGGCCTCCTTGCTTGCACACGCTTTTTCAGTTCCGCCCCAAAAAAATCTATAGGATTGAGGTCAGGGCTTTGTGATGGCCACTCCAATACCTTGACTTTGTTGTCCTTAAGCCATTTTGCCAAAACTTTGGAAGTGTGCTTGGGGTCATTGTCCATTTGGAAGACCCATTTGCGACCAAGCTTTAACTTCCTGACTGATGTCTTGAGATGTTGCTTCAATATATCCACATAATTTTCCATCCTTATGAAGCCATCTATTTTGTGAAGTGCATCAGTCCCTCCTGCAGCAAAGCACTCCCA
The DNA here is from genome assembly GCF_018296145.1 of Oncorhynchus tshawytscha. Lineage (NCBI taxonomy): Eukaryota > Metazoa > Chordata > Actinopteri > Salmoniformes > Salmonidae > Oncorhynchus > Oncorhynchus tshawytscha. The sequence continues at coordinate 10,906,332 of NC_056443.1, read as the reverse complement.
CAACATGATGCTGCCACCCCCATGCTTCACGGTTGGGATGGTGTTCTTCGGCTTGCAAGCATCCCCCTTTTCCCTCCAAACATAAAGATGGTCATTATGGCCAAACAGTTCTATTTTTGTTTCATCAGACCAAAGGACATTTCTCCAAAAAGTACCATCTTTGTCCCCATGTGCAGTTGCAAACCGTAGTCTGGCTTTTTCATGGCGGTTTTGGAGCAGTGGCTTCTTCCTTGCTGAGCGGCCTTTCAGGTTATGTCGATATAGGACAAATTTTACTGTGGATATAGATACTTTTGTACCCGTTTCCTCCAGCATCTTCACAAGGTCCTTTAATGTTGTTCTGGGATTGATTTGCACTTTTCGCACCATAGTACGTACATCTCTAGGACAGAACATGTCTCCTTCCTGAGCGGTATGACGGCTGCGTGGTCAAATGGTGTTTATACTTGCATACTATTGTTTGTCCAGTTGAACGTGGTACCTTCAGGCATTTGGAAATTGCTCCCAAGGATGTACCAGAATTGTGGAGGTCTACAATTTGGTCTTGGCTGATTTCTTTAGATTTTTCCATGATGTCAAACAGAGGCACTGAGTTTGAAGGTAGGCCTTGAAATACATCCACAGGTACAGCTCCAATTGACTCAAATGATGTCAATTAGCCTATCAGAAGCTTCTAAAGCAATTACATCATTTTTGGGAATTGTCCAAGAAATTTAAAGGCACAGTCAACTTACTGTATGTAAACTTCTGACCCACTGGAATTATGATACAGTGAATTATAAGTGAAATAATCTGTCTTTAAACAATTGTTGGAAAAATTGCTTGTGTCATGCACAAAGTAGATGTCCTAACCGACTTGCCAAAACTATAGTTTGTTAACAAGACATTTGTGGAGTGGTTGAAAAACGAGTTTTAATGACTACAATCTAAGTGTATGTAAACTTCTGATCCCTCGCTCTGAAACAGCACAACCACTGAAGTGTGCACTGCCATGCTGACTGTGGGATTGGTGTGTGTGTGTATATTTAATGTGTGTGTTTGTATAATGTATGTGTGTTCTTTAATGTTATTGTGGGCAAAGGATGCGGTCCAAGATGACTCCTTAGAAACAGCCGCGCTATGAGAGAAACGTAGGGAGGGAGAGAGAGGGGGATTTGTATTTATTTTATTTAACCCTTATTTAACTAGGAAAGTCAGTTAAGAACAAATTCTTATTTACAATGACGGCCTACCCCGGCCAAACCTGGACCAATTGTGCACCACCCAATCACGGTTGTGATACAGGGGAGGGAGAGAGAGACAGCGGGCCTGAGGAGTGAGTGAGATACATGACTTCTGTTGGATGCTGTAGAAACGTTTCCCTTCTCTTGTTCTTCCGTCCATATTGTTGCTCTTGGTTGTTGTCTAAGAGGAGTGGAGGGTGTCTTTGATATGAATGTATGATTGTGAATAATACAACTCCGCACAAACCAAGAACAATTAATTTCACCACTCTGACACTACCTTTCGTGGCTTAGACACCTGGAGTGTCTGTGAATGTGTGATGTCACAGCTGAACAGGAAGAGGAAGCTCATCCTGGCTCATTTCCATGACAAACAGGTCCAAGGACACAAGGGCAGAACACACACGTAAGTGTTGGCATTGGCCACCAATTTCTTCTTCCTTCAGTCTCACAACCACACACTGCTGTGAGTGCTCTCTCGCCATCTCTCCAACTTTGCTTCCTCCATCTCTTCCCTCCTCCCTCTCTCCTTCCATTCCCTTCATTCTCTCCCTCCTACCCTCCCAGGCATGCAGATGTGTGGTCAGTAATCACACACATGCAGACGCAGGCAAAAGCAGAGCTGCTTGCAGAAGAGCTCACTTTCACAGGGTCCCCCTCCTTCCCTCTCTCTTCCACTCCCCTTCCATTCCTCTCTCCCCTTCCATTTCTCTTTCCCCTTCCCTCTTTTGCACTTATCATTCAGGCTTATATGATCCAAGCCATCACTTGATGTTACCAAACATTTAAAAAATGCCTCATATCTTTGCACACAGAGACCGCCAGCCAGACATAAGCACTGTGAAATACATAGAGGTCAGAATACCTGGGCATACCTGGGCTTCAGATCAATACTCAACACTCACTGTCACATCATCACGTCAGTAGAACAGCCCCCCTCATAAACACAGTTGCTCCTGACCAATCACAGGATGGGGAGGGAAGGCAGACTGCAAATCCACATAGCGACAATTCAGATACATACATGTACCTCCACTAAGACGGGAGAGAGCAGGAGCAAAGCAGTGCTGTATCTTTAAGTGGTCATTGTAATGCAGGGCATCCCCAAGTGTGTTTTGGCCAGCTGCCAGACTGGGATGGGCGCACACACAAGTGCACACTCCCTCTCTCTCTGGTGCTCTCATTAAATCTAATCACTCAAATTCACTGTGTCGATGTCGATCCAGTGTGTGTGTTCCTCTACACCAGGCGGTGTCAGAGGAAGGCCCTAAAAATTGTCAAAGACCCCAGCCACCCTAGTCATAGACTGTTCTCTCTTTATACCGCATGGCAAGCGGTACCGGAGTGCCAAGTCTAGGACAAAAAGGCTTCTCAACGGTTTTGCCCCCAAGCCATAAGACTCCTGAACAGGTAATCAAATGGCTACCTGGACTATTTGCATTGTGTGCCACCCCCACAACCCCTCTTTTATGCTGCTGCTACTCTCTGTTTATCATCAAATCAAATTTGATTGGTCACATACACATGGTTAGCAGATGTTAATGCGAGTGTAGCGAAATGCTTGTGCTTCTAGTTCCGACCATGCAGTAATATCTAACACGTAATCTAACAATTTCACAACAACTACCTTTCACACACAAGTGTTGCACCTTCTTCACCACGCTGTCTGTGTGGGTGGAACATTTCAGTTGGTCTGTGATGTGTACGCCCAGGAACTTAAAACTTGCCACCTTCTCCACTACTGTCCCGTCGATGTGGATAGGGGGATGCTCCCTCTGCTGTTTCCTGAATCCACAATCATCTCCTTTGTTTTGTTGGCGTTGAGTGTGAGGTTACACCACACTCCCGAGGGCCCTCACCTCCTCCCTGTAGGCAGTCTCGTCGTTGTTGGTAATCAAGCCTACTACTGTAGTGTTGTCTGCAAACTTATTGATTGAGTTGGAGGCATATGTGGCCACGCAGTCATGGGTGAACAGGAAGCACAGGAGTAGGCTGAGAACAGACCTCAGTGTTGAGGATCAGCGGGGTGGAGATGTTTCCTACCCTCACCACCTGGGGGCGTCCCATCAGAAAGTCCGGGACCCAGTTGCACAGAGTGTGGTTGAGACCCATGAACGAGTTTGGAGGGTACTATGGTGTTAAATGGTGAACAGTAGTCGATGAACAGCATTCTTACATAGATATCTCTTGTCCAGATGGGTTACGACAGTGTGATTGCGATTGCGTCGTCTGTGGACCTATTGGGGTGGTAAGGAAATTGGAGTGGGTCTAGGGTGACAGGTAGGGTGGAGGTGATATGATCCTTGACTAGTCTCTCAAAGCACTTCATGATGATGGAAGTGAGTGCTACGGGGCGATAGTCGTTTAGCTCAGATACCTTAGTTTTCTTGGGAACAGGAACAATGGTGGTCCTCTTGAAGCATGTGGGAACAGCAGACTGGGATAGGGATTGATTGAATATGTCTGTAAACACACCAGCCAGCTGGTTTGCGCATGCTCTGAGGATGTGGCTGTGGATGCCATCTGGGCCTGCAGCCTTGCGAGGGTTAACACATTTAAGTGTTTTACTCATGTTGGCTGCGGTGAAGGAGAGCCCGCAGGTTTTGGCAGCGGACCGTGTTGGTGGCACTGTATTGTCCTCAAAGCGAGCAAAGAAGTTGTTTCGCTTGTCTAGGAGCAAGACATCGGGGTCCGCGAGGGGGCTGGTTTTCTATTTGTAGTCCGTGATTGACTGTAGACCCTGCCACATACCTCTCGTGTCTGAGCCGTTGAATTGCGACTCTACTTTGTCTCTACTGATGCTTAGCTTGTTTGATTACCTTGCGGAGGGAATAGCTACACTGTTTGTATTCGGTCATGTTTCCGGTCACCTTGCCCTGATTAAAAGCAGTGGTTCACGCTTTCAGTTTTGTGCGAATGCTACCCCCAACCAGAAACCCTGGATTGATGAAGGTTTTAATAGTCGCCGTGGGTACATCACCGATGCACTTGCTAATAAACTCACTCACAGAATCAGCGTATACATCAATGTTGTTGTTCAACGCTATCCGGAACATATCCCAGTCCATGTGATCGAAGCAACCTTGAAGCGTATAATCAGATTGGTCGGACCAGCGTTGAACAGACCAGAGCACGGGCGTTTCCTGTTTTAGTTTCTGTCTATATGCTGGGAGCAACAAAATGGAGTCGTGGTCAGACTTGCAGACTTGAAGGAATGGGCGAAGGGGGGCTTTGTATGTGTCGCAGAAGTTAGCGTAACAATGATCCAGAATTTTGTCAGCCCGGGTCGCGCATTCGTTACGCTGATAAAATTTAGGGAGATTAGCCTTGTTAAAATCCCCAGCTATAATAAATACAGACTCAGGATATGTAGTTTTCTAGTTTACATAGAGTCCAATGAAGTTCTTTCAGGGCAGTCGAGGTGTCTGCTTGGGAGGGGATATACACGACTGTGATTTTAATCGAAGAGAATTCTCCTGGTAGATAATGCGGTCGGCATTTGATTGTAAGGAATTCTAGGTCAGGTGAACAAAAGGACTTGAGTTCCTGTATGATGTTATGATCACATCACGACTCGTTAATCATAAGGCATACACCCCCACCCTTCTTCTTACCAGAGAGATGTTTGTTTCTGTCGGCGCGGTGCGTGAAGAAACCAGGTGGCTGTACCGACTCTGAGAACGTATCCCAAGTAAGCCATGTTTACATGAAACAGAGAATGTTACAATCTCGGATGTCTCTCTGGATTTGAGAGATTTGGACCCTTGCTTGGATTTCGTCTACCTTGTTGTCAAGAGACTGGACATTGGCGAGTAGTATACTCGGGAGCGGTGGGCGATGTGCCCGTCAACGGAGCCTGACCAGAAAACCGCTCCGTCTGCGGCGCCGTTGTTTGGGGTCGCCTGCTTTGATCCGATCCATTGTCCTGGGTGGTGGACCAAACAGAGGATCCGCTTCGGGAAAGTCGTATTCCTGGTCATATGTTTTTAAGTTGACGTTGCTCTTATAGCCAATAGTTCCTCCCAGTTGTATGTAATAAGACTTAATATTTCCTGGGGTAACAGTGTAAGAAATAATACACAAAAAAAAAAAAAAAAAAATACTGCATAGTTTCCTAAGAACGCGAAGCGAGGCAGCCATCTCTGTTGGCGCCGGATACACTCATATATGCATAGTCACTTTAATTATACATTCATGTACATACTACCTCAATTGGCCTGACCAACCAGTGCCCCCCGCACATTGGCTAACCGGGCCACCCGCCATCGCATCCCGCCATCGCCTCTTTTACACTACTGCTACTCTCTGTTTATCATATATGCACAGTCACTTTAACCATATCTACATGCACATACTACCTCAAATCAGCCCGACTAACCGGTGCCTGTATATAGCCTCGCTACTGTTATAGCCTCGCTACTGTATACAGCCTCGCTACTGTTATTTTTCACTGTCTTTTTACTGTTGTTTATATTTCTTTACTTACCTATTGTTCATCTATTACCTTTTTGCACTGTTGGTTAGAGCCTGTAAGTAAGCATTTCACTGTAAGGTCTACTACACCTGTGTATTCGGCGCACGTAACAAATAAACTTTGATTTGATTTGTGTGCCCAGGGAAGAGCCTGTGCATTCAGAGTTCATCAGTGACAGAAAGAGCACAACAGGAGGGAGAGACAGGGAGAGAAAGAGATGAGTAAAGAAGCAAGGAGGAAATTCTCTTCTATATACTCGAGATCCACTCAGCAATGTGTGTCTGTGTGTGCATGGCTGAGCGGAGGATGATTTGTGACCTTTCCTGATCAGAACACACACACAATGCCATTTCAGTCCAAACTCTAACAGTCATCTCCATTTCCTCCTTTCTCTTTGATATCAACCTGCAGGGACATCAGGCTTTTTCACAACAATGTGGAGTTCTTTCCTGTGAAAAGTGAAAGCCATTTCCTTTTCTGAGATAAGTGATCATGTGGGCATGAAGGCCCTGCAGTGCAGGTGATAAAGTCAGAATATGTTTTATGTGCTCTGTGGTGCTGTGAGAGAGCATGTGAGGGCGAGAGAATAAGAGAGTTCATCCCACACAGCCCTACAACATGCCCATGTAATTATTATGGGTGTAGAGCCATGTTCAGTGTATGTAGCCTGGCAACCATCTTGGTTGGAATATCCTACTGTTATGTGTGCAGTCCTCAGTATAATAATAATAAATTACATTTGTATAGTGTTTTTCATAGAATCTCAAAGCACTTCAAAAGCAAAAAACAAACAAGCAATACAGTGGGGCAAAAAAAGTATTTAGTCAGCCACCAATTGTGCAAGTTCTCCCAGTTAATTTTCATCATAGGTACACTTCAACTATGACAGACAAAATGAGAAAAAAAAATCCTGAAAATCACATTGTAGGATTTTTTATGAATTTATTTGCAAATTGTTGGAAAATAAGTATTTGGTCAATAACAAACGTTTATCTCAATACTTTGTTATATACCCGTTGTTGGCAATGACAGAGGTCAAATGTCTTCACACACTGTTGCTGGTATTTTGGCCCATTCCTCCATGCAGATATCCTCTAGAGCAGTGATGTTTTGGGGCTGTTGCTGGGCAACACGGACTTTCAACTCCCTCCAAAGATTTTCTATGGGGTTGAGATCTGGAGACTGGCTAGGCCACTCCAGGACCTTGAAATGCTTCTTACGAAGCCACTCCTTCGTTGCCCGGGCGGTGTGTTTGGGATCATTGTCCTGCTGAAAGACCCAGCCACGTTTCATCTTCAATGCCCTTGCTGATGGAAGGAGGTTGTCACTCAAAATCTCACGATACATGGCCCCATTCATTCTTTCCTTTACACGGATCAGTCGTCCTGGTCCCTTTGCAGAAAAACAGCCTCAAAGCATGATGTTTCCACCCCCATGCTTCACAGTAGGTATGGTGTTCTTTGGATGCAACTCAGCATTCTTTGTCCTCCAAACATGACGAGTTGAGTTATTACCAACAAGTTCTATTTTGGTTTCATCTGACCATATGACATTCTCCCAATCTTCTTCTAGATCATCCAAATGCTCTCTAGCAAACTTCAGACGGGCCTGGACATGTACTGGCTTAAGCAGGGGGACACGTCTGACACTGCAGGATTTGAGTCCCTGGCGGTGTAGTGTGTTACCGATGGTAGGCTGTGTTACTTTGGTCCCAGCTCTCTGCAGGTCATTCACTAGGTCCCCCCATGTGGTTCTGGGATTTTTGCTCACCGTTCTTGTGATCATTTTGACCCCACGGGGTGAGATCTTGCATGGAGCCCCAGATCGAGGGAGATTATCAGTGGTCTTGTATGTCTTCCATTTCCTAATAATTGCTCCCACAGTTGATTTCTTCAAACCAAGCTGCTTACCTATTGCAGATTCAGTCTTCCCAGCCTGGTGCAGGTCTACAATTTTGTTTCTGGTGTCCTTTGACAGCTCTTTGGTCTTGGCCATAGTGGAGTTTGGAGTGTGACTGTTTGAGGTTGTGGACAGGTGTCTTTTATACTGATAACAAGTTCTAACAGGTGCCATTAATACAGGTAACGAGTGGAGGACAGAGGAGCCTCTTAAAGAAGAAGTTACAGGTCTGTGAGAGCCAGAAATCTTGCTTGTTTATAGGTGACCAAATACTTATTTTCCACCATAATTTGCAAATAAATTCATAAAAAATCCTACAATGTGATTTTCTGGATTTTTTTTCTAATTTTGTCTGTCATAGTTTAAGTGTACCTATGAGGAAAATTACAGGCCTCTCATCTTTTTAAGTGGGAGAACTTGCACAATTGGTGGCTGACTAAATACTTTTTTGCCCCACTGTATTCATTTCAGGTCAACAAATAGAGGCCAAGTCTTTGAAAGCTGCATCCTACAAAGATGGTGAGTGTCCGTTCATGGGTGAATGGAGAGAGCTGGTCAGAGGGTGGTAGATCATTGTTATGGAGTCCGCTGATGATCTTGTAGAGGGCGTCTTACACTTGGACCTGAATGGCGCCGGAGGAGATTTTACGGGCTCTTAACAATTGTGCTATTGTGTGTTTTTTTTCGCATTATTTGTAACTTATTTTGAACATAATGTTTCTGCCACCATCTCTTATGATCGAAAATAACTTCTGGATATCAGGACAGCAATTACTCACCTTGTACTGGACGAAGATTTTTTCTTTAATGATTCGGACATGAAGGATTTACTTCAGACACCCGACAAGGCCCACATCCCAGTCATTTGCAGGAGAAAGAGACATTGGGGATGTAGGGCGGGGTGCCTTGTAAGGATCCGATGGCAAGTGGGTGATCTGCCTCTACCATCAGTCCTATTAGCTAACGTACAATCATTGGATAACAAAATAGACAAGCTACGATCACGAATATCCTACCAACAGGACATTAAAAACTGTAATATCTTATGTTTTACCGAGTTATGGCTGAACAACGACATTGATAAAATACAGCTGGTGGGGTTTACGCTGCATCGGCAAGATAGAACTATTGCCTCCGTTAAAGACAAGGGGTGTGGGTCTGTGTATATTTTTAAACAACAGCTGGTGCACGAAATCTAATATTAAGGAAGTCTCGAGGTTTGGCCTGAGGTAGAGTATCTCATGATAAGCTGTAGACCACACTATTTACAAAGAGAGTTGGTATATTTTTCATAGCTGTCTATTTACCACCACAAACCGATACTGGCACAAAGTCTGCACTCAATGAGTTGTATAAGGCCATAAGCAAACAGGAAAACGCTCATCCAGAGGCAGTGCTCCTAGTAGCCGGGGACTTTAATGCAGGGAAAATTAAATTAGTTTTACCTCATTTCTACCAGCAAAAACTAAAGCAGGAAGCACCAGTGACTCGGTCAATAAAGAAGTGGTCAGATGATGCAGATGCTAAGTTACAGGACTGTTTTGCTAGCACAGACTGGAATATGTTCCGGGATTCTTCCAATGGCAGTGACCACATCAGTCACTGGCTTCATCAATAAGTGTATCGGTGACGTTGTCCCCACAATGACCGTACGTACATACCCCAACCAGAAGCCATGGATTACAGGCAGCAGTTTAAGGGTAGAGCTGCCACTTTCAAGGAGCAGGACTCTAACCCGATCGCTTATGAGAAATCCCGCTATGCCATGAGACAAACCATCAAACAGGCAAAGCGTTAATACAGCACTAAGATTGAATCATACTACATCGGCTCCAATGCTCGTCGGATGTGGCAGGGCTTGCAAACAACTGTATTACAGAATACAAAGGGAAGCACAGCCGCAAGCTGCCCAGTGACACATGCCTACCAGACAAGCTAAATTACTTCTATGCTCACTTCGAGGCAAGCAACACTGAAGTATGCATGAGAGCATCAGCTGTTCCGGACGACTGTGTGATCACGCTCTCCATAGCCGATGTGAATAAGACCTTTAAAAACAGGTCAACATTCACAAGGCCTCAGGGCTAGACGGATTGCCAGGATGTGTACTCCGAGCATGCACTGACCAACTGGCAAGTGTCTTCACTGACATTTTCAACCTGTCCCTGACTGAGTCTGTAATACCAACATGTTTCAAGCAGACCACCATAGTCCCTGTGCTCAAGAACACAAAGGTAACCTGCCTAAATGACGACCGACCCATAGCATTCACGTCTGTAACCATGAAGTGCTTTGAAAGGCTGGTCATGGCTCACATCAACACCATTATCCCAGAAACCCTAGACCGACTACAATTTGAAAACCGGCCCAACAGATCCACAGATGATGCAATCTCTACTGCACTCCACACTGCCCTTGCCCACCTGGACAAAAGGAACACCTACGTGAGAATACTATTCATTGACTACAGCTCAGCGTTCAACACCATAGTTCCTTCAAAGCTCATCACTAAGTTAAAGACCCTTGGAATAAACACCTCCCTCTGCAACTGGATCCTGGACTTCCTGACGGGATGCCCCCAGGTGGTAAGGGTAGGTATCAACACACCTGCGACACAGATCCTCAACACGTGGGCCCCGTGCTCAGTCCCCTCCCGCTTTTAGGATAATACAGTGCCACCGTCGCGGCTAGCTTACAAGGACTGTGCCACCCCCCCTCTCCTTCTCCATGGCCGACGTGAGTAAGACACTTAAAACGTGTTAATCCTTGCAAGGCTGCTAGCCCAGATGGCATCCCTAGTCGTGTCCTCAGAGCATGCGCAGACCAGCTGGCTGGTGTGTTTACTGACATATTCAATCGCTCCCTATCCTAGTCTGCCTTCTCCACATGCTTCAAGATGTCCACCATTTTTCTTGTACCCAAGAAGGCAAAGATAACTGAACTAAATGTCTACCGCCCTGTAGCACTCACTTCTGTCATCATGAAGTGCTTTGAGGGGCTGGGCAAGGATCATATCACCACCTTAACGCCCACCCTAGACCCACTTCAGTTTGCATGCCCCCCCCCCAACAGGTCCACAGACGATGCATTCACCATCACACTGCCCTATCCCATCTGGACAAGAGGAATACTTTAGTAAGAATGCTGTTCATTTACTAGAGCTCAGCATTCAACAGCATAGAACCCTCCAAGCTGGAGGCCCTGGGTCTCAACCCCGCCCTGTGCAATTGGGTCCTGGACTTTGACGGGCCACCCCGGTGGTGAAGGTAGGAAACATCATCTCTACTTCGCTGACCCTCAACACCGGGGCCCCACAAGGGTGCGTGCTCAGCCCCCTCCTGTACTCCCCGTTTACCCACGACAGCGTGGCCATGCACGCCTCCAACTCAATCATCAAGTTTGCAGATGACACAACAGTAGTGGGCTTGATTACCAACAACAATGAGACAGCCTACAGGAAAGAGGTGATGGCACTCGAAGTGTGGTATCAGGAAAACAACCTCTCACTCAACGTCAACAAAACAAAGGAGATGATCGTGGACTTCAGGAAACAGCAGAGGGAGCACCCCCCTATCCACATCGAATCGACAGTAGTGGAGAAGGTGGAAAGTTTTAAGTTCCACGGCATACACATCACAGACAAACTGAAATGGTCCACCCACACAGACAGTGTGGTGAAGAAGGGGCAACAGTGCCTCTTCAACTTCAGGAGGCTGATGAAATTTGGCTTGTCACCCAATACCCTGACAAACTTTTCCAGATGCACCATCGAGAGCATCCTGTCGGGCTGTATCAAAGCCTGGTACGGGAACTGCACTGCCCTCAACAGCAAGGCTCTCCAGAGTGTGGTGCGGTCTGCACAACGCAAACTACCTGCCCTCTATGACACCTAGAGCACCCAATGTCACAGGCTGGCCAAAAAGACCATCAAGGACAACCACCACCCGAGCCATTGCCTGTTCCCCCGGCTACCATCCAGAAGGAGAGGTCAGTACAGGTGCATCAAAGCTGGGACCGAGAGACTGAAAAACAGCTTCTATCTCAAGGCCATCAGACTGCTAAACAGCAATCACTAACTCAGAGAGGCTGTTGCCTATATTGAGACCCAAATCACTGGCCTCTTTAATAAATGGATCACTAGTCACTTTAAATAATGCCACTTTCATAATGTTTTCATATCTAACATTACTCATATCATATGTAAACTCAACAAAAAAAAGAAACATCCTCTCACTGTCAACTGCGTTTATTTTCAGCAAACTTAACATGTGTAAATATTTGTATGAACATAACAAGACTCAACAACTGAGAGATAAACTGAACAAAGACATAAACTGAACAAGTTCCACAGACATGTGACTAACCAAAATGGAATAATGTGTCCCTGAACTAAGGGGGAGGGTCAAAATAAAAAGTAACAGTCAGTATCTGGTGTGGCAACCAGCTGCATTAAGTACTCCAGTGCATCTCCTCGTGAGATGTTACCCCACTCTTCTGCCAAGGCACCTGCAAGTTCCTGGACATTTCTGGGACATTTCCTAGCCCTCACCCTCCGGTCCAACAGGTCCCAGACATGCTCAATTGGATTGAGATCCAGGCTCTTCAGTGGACATGGCAGAACACTGACATTCCTGTCTTGCAGGAAATCACGCACAGAATGAGCAGTATGGCTGGTGGCATTGTCATGCTTGAGGGTCATGTCAGGATCAGCCTGAAGGGTACCACATGAGGGAGGAGGATGTCTTCCCTGTAACGCACAGCATTGAGGTTGCCTGAAATGACATCAAGCTCAGTTCGATGATGCTGTGACACACCGCCCCAGACCATGACGGACCCTCCACCTCGATCCCACTCCAGAGTACAGGCCTCGGTGTAATGCTCATTCCTTCGACAATAAACTCGAATCCAACCATCACCCCTGGTGAGACAAAACTGCGACTCGTCAGTTAAGAGAACTTTTTGCCAGTTCTATCTGGCCCAGCGACAGTGAGCTTGTGCCCATAGGTGACGTTGTTGCGGGTGATGTCTGGTGAGGACCTGCCTTACAATAGGCCTACAAGCACTCAGTCCAGCCTTTCGGGGACAGTCTGTTCACTGATGGAGGGATTGTACGTTCCTGGTGTAACTCGGGTAGTTGTTGTTGCCATCCTGTACCAGTCCCGCAGGTGTGATGTTTGGATGTACCGATCCTGTGCAGGTGTTGTTACACATGGTCTCAAATCAAATCAAAGTTTATTTGTCACGTGCACCGTGCAACAGGTACCTTACAGTGAAATGCTTACTTACAGGCTCTAACCAATAGTGCAAAAAAGGTATTAGGTGAGCAATAGGTAAGTAAAGAAATAAAAACAGTAAAAAGACAGTGGAAAAACAGTAGCGAGGCTATATACAATAGCGAGGCTATAAAAGTAGCGAGGCTACATACAGACACCGGTTAGTCAGGCTGATTGAGGTAGTATGTACATGTAGATATGGTTAAAGTGACTATGCATACAGTGCCTTGCGAAAGTATTCGGCCCCCTTGAACTTTGCGACCTTTTGCCACATTTCAGGCTTCAAACATAAAGATATAAAACTGTATTTTTTGTGAAGAATCAACAACAAGTGGGACACAATCATGAAGTGGAACGACATTTATTGGATATTTCAAACTTTTTTAACAAATCAAAAACTGAAAAATTGGGCGTGCAAAATTATTCAGCCCCTTTACTTTCAGTGCAGCAAACTCTCTCCAGAAGTTCAGTGAGGATCTCTGAATGATCCAATGTTGACCTAAATGACTAATGATGATAAATACAATCCACCTGTGTGTAATCAAGTCTCCGTATAAATGCACCTGCACTGTGATAGTCTCAGAGGTCCGTTAAAAGCGCAGAGAGCATCATGAAGAACAAGGAACACACCAGGCAGGTCCGAGATGCTGTTGTGAAGAAGTTTAAAGCTGGATTTGGACACAAAAAGATTTACCAAGCTTTAAACATCCCAAGGAGCACTGTGCAAGTGATAATATTGAAATGGAAGGAGTATCAGACCACTGCAAATCTACCAAGACCTGGCCGTCCCTCTAAACTTTCAGCTCATACAAGGAGAAGACTGATCAGAGATGCAGCCAAGAGGCCCATGATCACTCTGGATGAACTGCAGAGATCTACAGCTGAGGTGGGAGACTCTGTCCATAGGACAACAATCAGTCGTATATTGCACAAATCTGGCCTTTATGGAAGAGTGGCAAGAAGAAAGCCATTTCTTAAAGATATCCATAAAAAGTGTCGTTTAAAGTTTGCCACAAGCCACCTGGGAGACACACCAAACATGTGGAAGAAGGTGCTCTGGTCAGATGAAACCAAAATTGAACTTTTTGGCAACAATGCAAAACATTATGTTTGGCGTAAAAGCAACACAGCTCATCACCCTGAACACACCATCCCCACTGTCAAACATGGTGGTGGCAGCATCATGGTTTGGGCCTGCTTTTCTTCAGCAGGGACAGGGAAGATGGTTAAAATTGATGGGAAGATGGATGGAGCCAAATACAGGACCATTCTGGAAGAAAACCTGATGGAGTCTGCAAAAGACCTGAGACTGGGACGGAGATTTGTCTTCCAACAAGACAATGATCCAAAACATAAAGCAAAATCTACAATGGAATGGTTCAAAAATAAACATATCCAGGTGTTAGAATGGCCAAGTCAAAGTCCAGACCTGAATCCAATCGAGAATCTGTGGAAAGAACTGAAAAATGCTGTTCACAAATGCTCTCCATCCAACCTCACTGAGCTCGAGCTGTTTTGCAAGGAGGAATGGGAAAACATTTCAGTCTCTCGATGTGCAAAACTGATAGAGACATACCCCAAGCGACTTACAGCTGTAATCGCAGCAAAAGGTGGCGCTACAAAGTATTAACTTAAGGGGCTGAATAATTTTGCACGCCCAATTTTTCAGTTTTTGATTTGTTAAAAAAGTTTGAAATATCCAATAAATGTCGGTCCACTTCATGATTGTGTCCCACTTGTTGTTGATTCTTCACAAAAAAATACAGTTTTATATCTTTATGTTTGAAGCCTGAAATGTGGCAAAAGGTCGCAAAGTTCAAGGGGGCCGAATACTTTCGCAAGGCACTGTACATATTACCTCAATTACCTCGACTAACCTGTGCCCCACACAGACTCTGTACCTCCTGTATAAAGCCTCGCTACGGTTATTTTTACTTAACACTGATTTTTCTTAAAAATGCATTGTTGGTAAGGGCTTGTAAGTAAACATTTCACTGTAAGGTCTACGCCGAGTACCTGTTGTACTCGGCGTATGTGACAAATAACATTTGATTTGATTATAGCCACTGCACTTCTCCTCTGCCACTCTGTGTAACACAGTGGAGGATGCTGATGCCTCAGCAGCTCCGGGCGCTAGAACGCTCACCACACAAAGTAGCCAGGTCACCCGTGATTACAAGTCTGTATTCAACATCCATCCATGACTGAGGATGTATTTAGTTCAGTGCTATTGTAAAATGTGACATTTAACAGAATCAGTGTCACGTGGAACACCTGTACAGTCAGTCAGTGCTCTCCCCAGATGCTTCCCTCATCTCATACCGTACCACAGGACATCGTGGTGGGGAGACGGTGCAGTTCCATAGTTACAGCACTGTGCAGAGGTCCGATTGTCACAGTAACCATAACACGCCTCTCTCCTTGGGGACGTCAGTGAGGTTGACAAGACGATGAAACCTACGCCATGTCCCACTCCCACCATACGCAGAGTGCAGTGCTCATTATATACAGTTTGTCAGACACACCGGGGGAGGGTGCCCGCTGCAGTCACAGCCTCTGAAGTAAACCAATACATGCAAACCATTAGTGGAACAGAACCAACACAGACAGAGAGACATTCAGAGCTCTCAGCTATGACAAATACCCACTACTACTCCACTCTATACCCACTGACTGTAGTGTAGCCTACTACTGGCAAACACCCTCACTTCCACATGGCTGAGAATGATCAAGGGTGCTGCAGAATCCGCCCCTCATCCTCTCCCCACCAGGCACCTTACAGCACTCAGGATGAACCCAGAGATACTAACTTCTCATTATGAGGTGTCATCCCCACTACACATCCATTTTCCAAACAAGCCATGTGTGAGAGGCGGTTGATCAGACATAATAGGCAGGTGTAGTGTACATGGACAGGTGTGTGTGTGTATATGAATGTGCCTATGAGAGAGGGGGATGTATAAACACGAGGGTGTGTATGAGGGGTGTATATGTGTGCGTACATATCGGTGTGTGCATGTGCGCGGGTTCGCGTGGGTGTGGATGTGTGACGCGTTAGTGATAGTTTCTTAGAAAAACATACCTTTCACCTGGCTCTCATACTCTGCAATTATCTCCTTGTCCTTCTTGCTCCTGACCAGGTTCGACATGTCGGCGCACTAACGATGGTCAATCAGATAACGGTCCAAATATTGATTATTCCGTTCCACCGCGCGTCCACGATGCCCGAGGCACTATCGCAAACCACAGGTTACATACTAGGGAATAGATCCACTCACTGCCGCAACAACAGAATGTATTATTCCTCCCCAAGGGATGGTGGATACAACGCTCAATCATCCAGAATCACCCTTTCCATAGAGCCGCCCGTGACCGCCTGAGCCATGCTACGGGTTCTGTGAGCTGTCAACTGGGAAGCAGGTAGTAACAAATTCCCATTAGCAAGCTCAATGAGCGCGGCAGAAGCCTACACACACTGGGCTGCGGTAAGAGAGGGGTGCACGCCCACTAGGTAATCCAGCGGAACACTGGTCCGTCTCGTTCGCCGGAGTTTCTCCCGGGGTGTTTGCGTGAGTGTGTGTACTTTATGTCTGTGACCTAACCCTGTAGTAACCTTTCACACAAACTATGAGCTACGCTAAACTGCATGCTGCTCAATGCCATGGGAAAGGGTGAAACTCGGGGGCGTGTACCCAGAGATGATTGACAGTTAAGCCGACAGTGACCACTTAAGCCTTGTTCACATTGGCAGTTTGAAGTGACTCAAATCTTTTTTCGATTCGAGCCCGTTCTTTTTAGCTGCAGTCATAACAGGCAAAAAGCACATGGAATCAGATGTTTTTATTTAACCAGGCAAGTCAGTTATTTAGAACAAATTATTATTTACAATGACAGCCTACCGAAAGGCCTCCTGAGGGGAAGGGGGCTGGGATTAAAAAGAAATGAAAATATAGGACAAAAACACATGACAGGAGAGACAACGACATAAAGAGAGACCTAATACAACATAGCATGGCAGCAACACATGGTAGCAGCACAAAACAGGGTACAAATATTATTGAGCACAGACAACAGCAAGAAGGTGGAGACAACAATACATCACGCAAAGCAGCCACAACTATCACTAAGTGTGTCCATGATTGAGTCTTTGAATGAAGAGATTGAGATAAAACTTTCCACTTTGAGTGTTTGTTGCAGCTCGTTCCGATGCCTAATGGACTCCCGACGGGGAGTGGGCTCCAATACCTTGTGGGCAGGGAGGGGTACGGCCCAGAGGAACAGTGTTGGGTTCCTGTAGATGACATTCTGGATCCCAACATCATCCGTGACTTCCATCTTCGCCGACCGGCCTCGGGGCCGTTACTCTGGCAGGCATCGTCCTGTGGCTACTCCCCTCCGGCGTTCGACCTCGCTAGTTTACTAACCACCGGTCCTGGCAACCATCATTACACACACCTGACATCATCATGAGGCACACCTGGACTCCATTGCCTCCCCTTTATCTGACACTCCCTTAGGTTCATTCCCCAGGCAGTATTGTTTCTGTGTCTCATGTCAAGAAACATGTTGTATCGTTCCATGTTCCTTTTTTTAAATTAAACTTATCACCTGCGCCTACTTCTCACTCTGCATCACAGTGGCCAAATTTTGTCATCAAAGTCTGGCATTCTCTGGATTAATGCTGCTTTCAAGACAACTGGGAACTCAGGGGAGGCCAATCAAAGCTACTGTAGACATAACGTGACTTGATGTCATTATCTGTGGCCAATCACCTTGAGCCTTCATGGATGGGCTCAATGGCAGCACCCAAGGGGCTAGAATTTTAGAGCTCTACCCTTAGACTTGGCAGTGACGTACTGTAGAGTCCCCATGAGTGACAACACTGAGCCAATCACTGCACAACACTCCGTAATTTCTGTTGGCTTGCCCCACCACAAAAAGCACTGAGCTAGGCTGAAACACCTGCATTTTGGAGCTGTCTTACTCAAGAAAACAAAAAAGAGACCATGTTTGTATGTGGCTTTGTTAATCTCAATTATATTTTTTATAGTGTTTGCAAACTGATATGTGACAGGTATTAATGCCAAAATAACATGCAGAACAGGCAAGTCCAAAAACATTTTGCTAAAAATGTGGGGCTCAAAAGGCCCTGAATGACGGGTCGCCACGGATGACTAATAGGTCAGTTATTAAAATCCTAATTAGGTCATTTGTGAGATTCATTTAGAGGGGGTTTGGGTCAGCAGTGCAACACAGGTGCGTGCCTGCAGGTAGCCTAAAATAACTTGTTTTCTACAGTATGGAGGAGACACATTTCAACTCTTTGATGTAAGTGCTAACAGAGAAAGACTGGCTATAGTTGAAAGGGGCTCTAGAAGCTTGCATGAAATAGAGAAAATTACAAGCCTTATTAGCTGCGTTTACACAGGCAGCACAATTCTGATCTTTTATTGGCAAAATATCTGATTGGACTAAAGACCAATTTGTGGCAAAAGAACACAATTGGGCTGCATGTAAATGCAGCCAATGTTGCTTATTGAATTCTTATTCTGAGGACACAGTACTGGATTTAACTCTAGCCAAGCATTAATTAGAAAGGCAACCAATTAACTGAAATCTACCAATAAATATTCTATGGAATATTGTCATAAATATAGCTAGATATATCTGGAGTACCTCAAATAGTCCTAGTTGGCCATTTTAATTTACCATGTTCATAACCATGTGGGAAAGTGGTATTTACCAGTTGGATACATTCACATGCTTTGAACAGGTTGAGAAACGCGGATTGTTTCAATATACCCCTGCCTACATGTACAGAGCCTTCAGAAAGTATTCATGCCCCTTGACCTAGGAACATAGACTACATCTATGTAATGTTCTAGTCCTTTACTTTTTCCACATTGTCGTGTTACAGCCTGAATTTCAAATTGATTAAATTGAGATTTTGTGTCACTGGCCTACACACAATATCCCATAATGTCAAAGTGGAATTCTGTTTTTAGAAATGTTTACAAATTAATCAAAAATGAAAAGCTGAATTGCCTTGTGTCAAAAATGAAACCCCTTTGCTATGGCAAGCCTAAATAAGTAAAGGAGTAAACGTGCTTAACAAGTCACACAAGTTGTATGGACTCACTCTGTGTGTAATCGTGATTTTTTGTATGACTACCTTATCTCTGGATCTAACACATACAATTATCTGAAAGGTACCTCAGGTGAACAGTGAATTTCAAACACAGATTCAACCACAAAGACCAAGGAGGTTTCCCAATGTCTCGCAAAGAAGGGCACGGTGAAGTTTTTGAGCATGGTGAAGTTATTAATTACACTTTCGATGGTGGGTCAATACAACCAGTCACTACAAAGATACAGGTGTCGTCCCTAACCCAGAGAGGAAGGAAATCGCTTAGGAATTTCACCATGAGGCCAATGGTGACTTTAAAACAGTTAGACTTTAATGGCTGTGATACGAGAACTGAGGATGGATCAACAACATTGTATTTAATCCACAATAGCAACCTAAACAACAGAGTGAAAAGAAGGAAGCCTGTACAGAATAAAAATGTTTGAAAACATGCATCCTGTTTGCCCTAAAGTAAAACTGCAAAAAATTTAGCAAAGAAATTAACTTCATGTCCTGGATACAAAGCGTTAGGTTTGGGGCAAATTAAAGACTTACCCAGAAAGACTCACAGCTGTAATCACTGCCAAAGGTGATTCTAACATGTATTGACTCAGGGGTTTGAATACTTATGTAAATGAGATATTTCTGTATTTCATTTTCAATGAAATATTTTGAATTCAGGCTGAAACACAACATGTGGAATAAGTGAAGGGGTATGAATACTTTGAAGGCACTGTACATATGTACATACAACTGTCATATCCCAGCACATTGATATGGCACAGGTACTCCCTGTACATACTGCAAATTCATTCGTGTATTTTTTATTCCTCGTGTTTTTATTTTCTTAATTTGATCTCGGCATCGTTGGAGAAGAGCTCATACGTAAGCATTTCACGGTGAAGTCTACACCTGTTGCATTCACGGCATGTTACAAATAAAATTGTATTTGATTTGATTGGCTAATGGCAACAAGCTAGGTCAACCATAAACTTAAAGTACAGCTATCATGCTTGTAAACAAATGATAGTGTTAGAAAACCATATTAATAGATTGCTTTTTATAAATACTGTTTTGTTGTTGCTGAAGTCAGAGGTCAGCATGTGGGAGAAGTCGGAGATGACGTCAGAGGTCAGCATGTGGATTTTTCCAAGTCGTATGTGGTAAAAACCATCTTCTCACTTGGTTATGAACACAGGGTTAGTTTTGGAATGGGAGTTTTGTTCAGGGCAGGTGGGGCCTGTTTTGAGCCCCACCTGTTTAGCAAAAATTATATATATACACACAGTACCACAATCAAAAGTTTGGACACACCTACTCATTCATGGGTTTTTCTTTATTTTTACAATTTCCTACATTGTAGAATAATAGTGAAGACAACAAAATTATGAAAATTACCAAAACACCAAAATTTACAGTTGATTTGTCAGAGGATAAACAATCCACAGAGACAAACTGATATCTTTCTGAAAGATAAGATCTAAACCAGGCCAGAACTTGTCAGTGTAGACCAATTTGGGTTTCCAATCTCTCCAAAAGAATGTTGTGATCGATGTTATCAAAAGCAGCACTAAAGTCTAGGAGCACGAGGAGATGCAGAGCCTTGGTCTGACACCATTAAAAGGTAATTTACCACCTTCACAAGTGCAGTCTCAGTGCTATGATGGGGTCTGAAACCAGACTGAAGCGTTTCATATATATTGTTTGTTTGCAGGAAGGCAGCGAGTGGCTGTGCAACAGCTTTTTCTAACATTTTTGAGAGGAATGGAAGATTCGATATTGGCTGTTTTTTTATATTTTCTGGTTCAAGGTTTGGCTTTTTCAAGAGAGGCTTTATTACTGCCACTTTTAGTGAGTTTGCTACACATCCGGTGGATAGAGAGCTGTTTATTATGTTCAACATAGGAGGGCCAAGCACAGCAAGTAGCTCTTTCAGTAGTTTAGTTGGAATAGGGTCCAGTATGCAGCTTGAAGTTTTAGAGGCCATGATTACAATCATCAATGTGTCAAGAGATATAGTATTAAAAAACCTGAGTCTCTCCCTTGATCCTAGGTCCTGGCAGAGTTGTGCCGACTC
Source organism: Oncorhynchus tshawytscha (assembly GCF_018296145.1). Taxonomy (NCBI): domain Eukaryota; kingdom Metazoa; phylum Chordata; class Actinopteri; order Salmoniformes; family Salmonidae; genus Oncorhynchus; species Oncorhynchus tshawytscha. Next base: position 10,885,259 of record NC_056443.1, on the reverse strand, counting down.
AGGACAACTGAGCTTTGGAGGAATACGCAGATTTAAAGAGGAGTCCGTAATTTGCTTTCTAATGATCTTTTCCTCAAAGAAGTTCATGAATTTATCACTGCTGAAGTGAAAGCCATCCTCTCTTGGAAAATGTTGTTTTTTGGTTAGCTTTGCGACAGTATCAAAAATACATTTTGGATTGTTCTTATTTTCCTCAATTAAGTTGGAAAAATAGGATGATCAAGCAGCAGTGAGTGCTCTTCAATACTGCACGGTACTGTCTTTCCAAGCTAGTCGGAAGACTTCCAGTTTGGTGTGGCGCCATTTCCGTACCAATTTTCTGGAAGCTTGCTTCAGAGCTCGGGTATTTTCTGTATACCAGGGATCTAGTTTCATATGACAAATGTTTTTAGGGGTGTGACTGCATCTAGGGTATTGTGCAAGGTTAAATTGAGTTCCTCAGTTAGGTGGTTAACTGATTTGTGTACTCTGACGTGGGTAGGTGGAGGGTGTCTGGAAGGGCATCTAGGAATCTTTGGGTTGTCTGAGAATTTATAGCACTGCTTTTGATGATCCTTGGTTGGGGTCTGAGCAGTTTATTTGTTGCGATTGCAAACGTAATAAAATGGTAGTCCGATAGTCCAGGATTGAGGAAAAACATTAAGATCCACAACATTTATTCCACGGGACAAAACTAGGTCCAGAGTATGACTGTGGCAGTGAGTAGGTCCAGAGAAATGTTGGACAAAACCCACTGAGTCGATGATGGCTCCGAAAGCCTTTTGGAGTGGGCCTGTGGACTTGTCCATGTGAATATTAAAGTCACCAAAAATGTGAATATTATCTGCCATGACTACAAGGTCCGATAGGAATTCAGGGAACTCGGTCAGGAACGCTATATATGGCCCAGGAGGCCTGTAAACAGTAGCTATAAAAAGTGAGTAGGCTGCATATATTTCATGACTAGACGCTCAAAAGACGAAAACGTCATTCTTTTTTGTAAATTGAAATTTGCTATCGTAAATGTTAGCAACACTGAGCCTTTGCGAGATGCGTGGGGGATATGGTCACTAGTGTAACCAGGAGGTGAGGCCTCATTTAACACAGTAAATTCATCAGGCTTAAGCCATGTTTCAGTCAGGCCAATCACATCAACATTATGATCAGTTATTAGCTCATTAAGTAGCCCTATATTAAGTAGCCCTACATTAAGTAGCCCTACATTAAGTAGCCCTATTTTGAGATATCACAATCTCTTTCAATCATGGCAGGAATGGAGGAGGTCTTTATTCCAGTGAGATTGTTAAGGCGAATACCGCCATGTTTAGTTTTGCCCAACCTAGATCGAGGCACAGACACGGCCTCAATGGGGATAGCTGAGCTAACTACACTGACTGTGCTAGTGGCAGGCTCCACTATGCTGGCAGGCTGGCTAACAGCTCATCACTCCCCCTAACTGGGAGGGGGCCAGAGACAATTACTCAATGCCGACACATCTTCCTAGCTGATTTACACGCTGAAGCTATGTTGTGCTTGGTGACCTCTGACTATTTCCTCCTAACATCGTTTGTGCCGACATGGATAACAATATCCCTATACTCTCTACACTCACCAGTTTTAGCTTTAGCCAGCACTATCTTCAGATTAACCTTAACGTCGGTAGGCCTGCCCCCCGGTAAACAGTGTATGATTGCTGGGTGATTCATTTTAAGTCTAATACTGTGGGTAATGGAATCACCAATGACTAGGATTTTCAATCTGTCAGAGCTAATGGTGGGAGGCTTCGGCGTTTCAGACCCCGTAACGGGAGGAGTAGAGACCAGAGAAGGCTCTGCCTCTGACCCTTTGCTTAATGGAGAGAACCGATTGAAAGATTCTGTTGGCTGAATGAGCGACACCGGTTGAGCATTCCTACAGCATTTCCTTCCAGAAGCCATGAGAAAATTGTCCAGCTGCGGGGACTGTGCGAGTGGATTTATACTACTACCTGTACTTACTGGTGGCACAGACACTTTCATCCTTTCCTACACATAAATTACCCTTGCCTAACGATTGCGTCTGCAGCTGGGCTTGCAGCACAGCTATCCTATATCCTATATACAGGCGATCGTTCTCCTGTATAGTATGAGTACAGCGACTGCAATTAGAAGGCATCATGTTAATGTTACTACCTAGCTTCGGCTGGTGGAGGTCCTGACGTCCAGATAAAGCGTCCGGGGTGAAAAAATGGAATGAAAAAAGTTGAGCGAGGGATAAACTAAAAATATAAACGGTAATTAAAAAGTAAAAACCGTAAAGATGGCAGGTATTAAAGTAAGGTTAGCAACAAACCACACAGCAGCATGTAAACAAGTTTTTCCGAGTTCCCAGTTGTCTTGAAAACACCATAAATCCAGAGAATGGCAGACTTTGGTGACAAAGTTTGCCCACAAGAAGGACTGCCACTCCACCTTCTTGTTCAAGTGAGCACAGCATATCAAGGTGAGTCCAAACATGTATTTTATGCTGTAGCTAAGAAAGCAATACTAAGTGTATGTGCCTCACCCAAATAATTTGGTCCCTTTCCCTCTCATAACTTAGCCTACTGTTCTGACTTGGTGGTGCACATGTAGCCTGTTTTAGAGAAATGTTAATTATCGAATATTGTAAGAGATTTTATTGTCTGCGTATATGCCCCCTTTATTATTCATATGATTCTGACTTGGTGTACAGGGAGAATACTGGAAGAACGGCCCATGTTCTGAATTCTGTCGCTGCTCATTTCAAAAGTGCTGAACAAATAGTGATATTGCCTACATCCGTCTTAGTTCTCTCAGTAATGTCTTCATTGAAATTACGGATTGCATCTGATCCACTCATCGTTCCCTTATGCCATAGTTTGTACATCTCAATTGTCAGTAGAAACCACATTTGTTTAAGCAAGTCAGCCATATCAGCTATGTATTTTTAAAGGAAGGAAATTAGGCTGAATGAACTGTTTCGCTGCCAGACAAGGCTCTGCTGATAGCCAGGTGTAGCGGTGGTAAGGATTCACTCCATAGTGCTGAAAAGAAAGCTCTGCTGTTGGGACAGCTTTATGTAGACTCTACAGGTTTGTGGGCACTGTTTGTCACCATTATAGTGCCATGAATGTATTGTTTAGTGTTGTGTAGTGGCTTTGCTGGCATGCATCAACATTTTGGGGGGGAGTTTGCCCCACCAAGATTGACATTGCCACTGCCCCCAGGACCTGCTCATTTCGCTGTGTGTTGATGCAGACTGGTCTGCCATCTCGTGACACTATGCATATCGACAGACAAGACTGCATCCTGAAGAGGGTTCTATGGCCCTGCTGCATGCTGCCACCAGATGGCAGTAGAGTCCTGCTAGTCACTCCACTCCATACATCCTCTGTGCCTAGCTCTTTATAGAATATTATTTTAGTTCTTATATATAGACAATAATACATGGTTTCTTGGTGGAGATAATGAATATGAGGTTGAAAAGTGGTAGAATTACCCTTTAAATAATATGTCAGAACACCACTGGCAGGCATGCTGTTGTGTTGGCCCTAGTGGTCTCCCATTTCTAGCTTGATAAATTAGGGATAGAGTGGATGTAGGATATGATACTGTGGGAGGGGTCTACATGATCATGTTAAAAGTCCTTCAGACTCGTCATGCTACTGGGGTGGAATAAAAGCTTGCAACCACACAGGCCCTTTACGGATAGAGAACAATCAATTATGTTGGGCCTGGTTGAGAGGTTAAGAGCATATGCTCATCTGCAGAAATCAGTGCATAGTCAGTCATATAGGCTTTGAGAAATGTTACTGTATGCTGTTACCATGGTGTTCATGCAAACAAACCCGCACTAATGACATCGGCAGACATCTCATCCAATCAGAGAGTTTCCGCTTCTCACTCACTATAATTTATTTACATGAATTGGATTACCTCATTGAGCAAAAATTGATTTCATTTATTAAGATCATTTTCCAAATTCTTACTTTCCACCTGTAACTATCGTTGGGAGATGAAGACACCGGTAACTTCCAGGTTGAGAGGAAGTAATGTTAGTTGAAGGTAAAGGTTAGTTGAAAATTTGCTGCCCAGGCTTTATGCTAGCTAAACTGTAGGATAGTGGGTGAAGTTGAGCCAAAGGGTTCGTTGAACCACCACTTGTTTCGAGGAAACCATACACAAAATGAATCATGTGACTAAATATTTAGGAAGAGGTCCTAAACCTAGCATGAAAGTACATCCTTGTAGCTGTGTGGGCTAATATAGTCAAAATGTTTGCCTTGGGGTAACCTTGAGCCAATGTCCATGGGGTATGTTGTCCGTTTTATGCATAATGGAGTCGATTTAGATTTAGGAAATGTACGCTTTTCCAACGCATGCCCTTACCTTGCACTTCTCAGTCGTTGGTATTCAGATTGACTTTATGCAGGCTCGTAACTGGCTTTGCAGGCAAGGTTCCCTTCCACAGTCTGAATAAATTTTATTCAACCGCTGAAAACCCTTGCTGGCCAACAGATTTTACAACATATTTTCTTGTAGAGTTTTTATTTAATAAGAGTTTCCAGTAGATGTATCTTAAGCTATCCCTTTAAATACGGTGTACCTTTCCAATTTTGTCGACACTCACTAGAATACATCGAAATAAATATTAGAAGGTGAAAAAAAGTGTACAATAGGGGTTGAACAATAGGCTAGTCCTATAAATCTATCCTAATCATGGAACTGTAATGACAAATGTCAGTCATCGTGAGCCGTGCTCCAGGTTTAAGCGGCTACGTATGGTCCGCGTTACATAATGATTCAAATAGGCTACATATCCCAAATTATTGCACAACGTTAGCTTAATACGATCTACTATTGCTAGCAACCCTCAGGAACAACTACACGGACGTGACAGGGAAAGGTAAACAGAATGGAATGATGCAAAATGTAGGCTACAAATTGAAGGAAACTAACACTACAAGTATGTGGGTACTACATAGAGTGGCTAATATTTAACATGGTACAAATTGCCAAATAAAATGGAAAGCCAGGGAATATAATTAAAACATTATAAAGCGCATAAATCAACTTGATATAGGTTCGGTGCTACAAAAGCCGATAGCTTGGTTAGCTGGTTGCCTAGCGTTTAAGAGCGTTGAGCCAGTAGCCGAAAGGTCGTTAGTTCAAATCCCTGAGCCGGCAAGGTGGAAAAATCTGCTGTTCTGCCCTTGAGCAAGGCAGTTAACCCCCAACAACAACTGCTTCCAGGGCGCTGATGAAGGCAGCCCTGCACCTCTCTGATTCAGAGGGGTTGGGTTAAATCCAGAAGATATATTTGGGTTGAATGCATTATTCTGTGCAATTGACTAGGTATCCTCTTTCCCTTCCCTTCCCTTCTCTTCCCTTGGGTCTCCAAATTTCATCCCTGCAAATTATGAGGGTTTACAATAAAAATGTCGAATTATAGCATAGCTATTTATAGCAGAAATACATGTCATGTTGATATGATTTTCAGTTTGCTTCCATATAACTGGTTTCACATTATTCTCCAGGGAAAAAATATAAAACAATTGCTCTTTGTATTTACAATCCCGTTTTTCCCGCTTCACCGAAGGTGGCTCCTCTCCCTGTTCGGGCGGTGCTCGGCGGTCGTCGTCGCTGGCCTACTAGCTGCCACCGATCCATTTTTCTTTTTCCGTTTGTGTCTGTCTGTTTTGTTTACACCTGTGTCCTATTAGTTAATTTCGGTGGGTTTCGGTGTTACGTTATTTCCCTATGTGTGGCGACTTCGTTGGGTGTGTTTCCCCACCTTTTGTTGTGTTGGGACTTTCAAATAAACATTGTGCTACTGGGACTTCCTTGATCTCCTGCACCTACCTCTTCTTAGGAGGCACGTAACACCATCCCAAAGGAATAGCTGGTGAATAGCGTAATATTCTCATGCTTCAAGGCCAGAACATGCATAGGGAATTAAGTTCCATTTACGCATGCATAACTCGGTCGGAATTCCCTCCATATGCATATTATTTTTGCAATGTATCATGCATATGAACTCAAGATAGTGATTTTTTTTATTGTTACAAAGCAGATATCTTCATGCCCCCTGTATACAAATGTAACACGCCTTGGATTGAGACGTGGTCAGCAGATGAGAAACCTGAATTAACAGGGTGAAATGACGGACAAATATTTTCGTACAAATATTAACAATCTAACACATTTTATCATGACACAACATATTAACATGCACTGTATTACCTGAACTAAACTGAGCCTTCGTTCATAGGATATAAAACATTGTTGGGAAAAAAAAGTTCGAACGCCATCTTAATCTCTTCTTTTTCTCTGGCAAAATTAAGACGGGCTGTTTGGTTCTTTTTTTGACAGCAGAGGCTTCTTCCTAGCAACTCTCCCATGAATGGCATTTCGATTCAGTGTTCTTATTGAAGCATGCACAGATAGCTGAGATGCAGCAAGGGAAGTCTGCAAATCTCTAATGTTATGTTTGGGTTGGATTTTACCTGAATTATTATTGTTCTTGTGGCTCTTGGGGATATTTTGGAAGGACGTTCACTTCTAGGCCCGAGTTGCTGTCATGCTCTCCATTGGTAAATTATTTGCCTCACAGTGGACTGATGGAGCTCAAATCTTTTTTTAATGATTTTATAGCCTTCCACAAACTGATGTGCTCTCACTACACTTGTCCTGATGTCCTCTGACATCTCCTTTCCTCCCAGCATGGTGTGCTTTGCATTCACGTGGATGGGTAACAAAACTAACTAGGTTTCTTATCTCTATTTATCAGAGTCCCGCCCAAACCATTTCCTAATGATCTCTCATTTGATTGGTTCATTTGGTACCCAATTATTTACCCACCTGATTCTACTTACCTACTTGATTTAATCAATGCAACTTGGGGTTCACTTATTTTTGCACCTGCATTAAATTCCTTTTTAATTTCATTTTTTTTCTACACGCATGATATGGTATTGGTAAATATAAACCTGTTATATCAGATCAAAAAGACTGGTTCTGATTTCATGCTAAAAACAACCAAACAGGGCCTCCCGAGTGGCGCAGTGGTTAAGGGCGCTGTACTGCAGCGCCAGCTGTGCCACCAGAGACTCTGGGTTCGCGCCCAGGCTCTGTCGTATCCGGCCGCGGGGCGACGCACAATTGGCCTAGCGTCGTCCGGGTTAGGGAGGGTTTGGCCGGTAGGGATATCCTTGTCTCATCGCGCACTAGCGACTCCTGTGGCGGGCCGGGCGCAGTGCACGCTAACCAAGGTTGCCAGGTGCACGGTGTTTCCTCCGACACATTGGTGCGGCTGGCTTCCGGGTTGGATGCGCGCTGTGTTAAGAAGCAGTGCGGTTGGGTTGTGTATCGAAGGACGCATGACTTTCAACCTTCGTCTCTCCCAAGCCCGTATGGGAGTTGTAGCGATGAGACAAGATAGTAACTACTAACAATTGGATACCAAGAAAAAGGGGTAAAAAATTTAAACAACCAATTAATTGTAGGGGTTCACATACGTTCAAGCAGCACAATACACTTGTGTGCGTCACACAAACATAAAACAAGAGAGCAGCCAATGAAGTAAGATGAGGGAAGTCCATTAGAGCAGCAGCAAGAGATTAAATAATAGACTGAATGACACTGAATAGGTACATTAACAAAAAAATGTAATGTATCTGTGTAAAAGTCTGGAGTCTGGACATGGAGTTGAGTTTCATGGGCTGCAAAATGCAGAGAACTTTCTTACAAATGGACACTTAGAAACAACATCCCAGTCCCAGACAACTGGTCAAGCATTGGAAGGGTAAGTGATATTGAACAGAAAGATCTATATCTGAATTAGGCTCCTCAGAGGAGGACCATCCTACTGAGTGAATTTCATAAAAATAGTGAAACATTTTACAAAGTTATCCTTTTTAGATAAAAATATACAAACTATATTAACATGTCACTAAATAATTGATTAAAACACTGTTTTGCATTGAAGGTCTACAGTAGCCTCAACAGCACTCTGTAGGGTAGCACCATAGTGTAGCCGGAGGACAGCTAGCTTCCGTCCTCTGGGTACTTTGACTTGAATCCAAAACCCAGGAGGCTCATGGTTCTCACCCCCTTCCCATAGACTTACACAGTAATTATGGCAACTTTCAGAGGACATCCTGCAGAGCTCTTCCAGCATGAACTGACATGTTGTGTCCACCCAGCTGCTTTCCAATCTTTGGGAATATCAGACGACACGAAAGAGAGGTTGAACAGGCTAGTAATAGGGGTTGCAACAATTATTTTAGATAATTTTAGAAAGAAAGGGTCCAGATTGTCTAGTCCGGCTGATTTGTAGTGGTCCAGATTTTGCAGCTCTTTCAGAACATCAGCTGACTGGATTTGGGAGAAGGAGAAGGTTAAAGCCAAGTAATTTAGTCTCCTCGACTTGTTCAACAGCCGCATCATTCATTACCAGATTCAGCTGAGGTCTAGAACTTAGGGAGTGATTTGTACCAAATACAATGCTCTTAGTTTTAGATGTTCAGGACCAGTTTATTACTGGCCACCCACGCTTTGTTAAGAAGGTAAGAGCAAAAGAGTCTATAGATACGAGAAGGAATTCAACAAGCTGTTTGTATGCAGCTATGAAAGTGAACTGTTTACATGTGATCAAGTGTGTATTCATTCTGCCGATTATGTTAGGTCACCGACCGCCAATGATCTGAATGTAGGCATATAGTGCGTTTGGAATGTATTCAGACCCCTTGACTTTTTCAACATTTTGTTACATTAGTTTTATTCTAAAATGTATTAAATTACTTTCTTTCCTCATCAATCTACACACTATACCCCATAATGACACACACCTGTCATTATGTCATTAAAGTGAAAACAGTTTTTTAGAAATGTTTACAAAAAACAGAAATACCTTATTTACATAAGTATTCAGACCCTTTGCTATGAGACTCGAAATTGAGTTCAGGTGCATCCTGTTATCATTGATCATCCTTGAGATGTTTCTACAACACGATTGAAGTCCACCTGTGGTAAATTCAATTGACTGGACATGATTTGGAAAGACACACACTTGTCTATATAAGGTCTCACAGTTGACAGTGCATGTCAGAGCAAAACAGCCTGCTTGGAGTTTTCCAAAAGGCACCTAAAGAACTCAGACAACGACCCTAAGCACACACCCAAGACGATGCAGGAGTGGCTTCGGAACAAGATGTCCTTGAGTGGCATTTACTCCTGAGGTGCTGACTTGCTGCACTCTCGACAACTACTGTGATTATTATTATTTGATAATCTCCACCCGGCATAGCCAGAAGAGGACTGGCCACCGCTCATAGCCTGGTTCCTCTCTAGGTTTCTTCCTAGGTTTTGGCCTTTCTAGGGAGTATTTCCTAGCAAACGTTCATCAACACCTGCATTGCTTGCTGTTTGGGGTTTTAGGCTGGGTTTATGTACAGCACTTTGAGACATCAGCTGATGTACGAACGGCTATATAAAAAAAAAGATTTGATTTGGCCCAGCCAGAGCCCGGACTTGAATCCGACCGGACATCTCTGGAGAGACCTGAAAATAGCTGTGCAGCGACGCTCTTCATCCAACCTGACAGAGCTTGAGAGGATCTGCAGAGAAGAGTGGGAGAAACTCCCCAAATACAGGTGTGCCAAGCTTATAGCGTCATACGCAAAAAAGACTTGAGGCTGTAATCACTGCCAAAGGTGATTCAACAAAGTACTGCATAATGGGTCTGAATACTTTATGTAAATGTGTTTCAATGTTTAAATTTTTGTATTTTTTTTATTGAAGAGGGAAAAAAACTATTTAATACATTTTAGAATAAAGCTGTAAAATACGAGCTCGCAAGATCATGATGGTTCGTACGAGGCTAGGTAAGTTTTGCTTAGAGAACACTTTTTTTTGGACAAGCAAATGTTTTCAAAACTGTTATTTGTACATTAATTCTGATTATTTCCAGGGATACACAACCTCCTGAAATATATGTGGATATCTTTGTTAGAAAGAATACTATATTTTTTCCCTTGACGTAGTGATGTTGATTATAAAAAATGGCTCAACTTACCCAACTCTCCCCTAACCGGTATGGAGCGTTCACATATCACCTTAGAATTCTATAGCTAAGGTGGAAGATGGCTAGGTAACTGCTGTTTGACTTAACAGGAAACTAAACTAGAGTTTTAAATCATGCCTGTACTGAGCTAGTGTGTTATGTACAGTTGTATTGGCATCCTTGCATTTTCCTTAAATAATTCCCTATTTCTTCTAAAATATGTTGAAATTACTAAAACTTTGTTCTTGTTCTTGGATTTTCAACATTACAGAACCAATCTTATTTGAAACGTTATTTAGAAAATAAAGACAACAAAAATGATTTCCAACCCAAAACTACTACTTGGGTCTTTGGCCAAGATAACTGCCGACAAATGCTTCTTGTAGCCATCAAAGAGCTTGCGGCACCTTTCTATCAAAGAGCTTGCGGCACCTTTCTATCAAAGAGCTTGCGGCACCTTTCTATCAAAGAGCTTGTGGCACCTTTCTATCAAAGAGCTTGCGGCACCTTTCTACTGGCAATTTGGCCCACTATTGAGCAGCAAACTGCTTTCATTCTTTAACATTTATTTTTCAGAAATAACAATTGTAAATGTTGGTTTAGAAAAAATAAAATTGGTTCTGCAAGGTTGAAAATCCAATAAAACGGTTAACAGGTAGCCTAGCAGTTAAGAGGCAGACACAAATATAGAGTTGAAACAGTTATTCAATATTATGCATCATTGTTTAAGCTAATTTTTTTAATGCTATTTGTGATATAATTAGCTGATTTCCCATGGCCACACATGACTGGTTCTGGGTCCCTCCCTTGGCCACCCAATTAAACAAATCCTAGAAACGCCCTGTATCTCTCCCCATGAGGCTAGTCGAAGCCCCTGAGGACCGTTCAGACTAACCAGGCAATAAGTGCCCTCATCACATCACTTAAGCCAGCCACAGGCCCAGCTCTATTAGGTTGGCCAGGGACAGAGAGAGGAGAGGACCATGTCCATGTTACACAACCCTCATTTACCATATCTGAATGATAGATAGACTGCGGTTCAGTCCCAAACAGCACCCTATTCCCTATATAGTGCACTTGGGCCCTGGCCAAAAGTAGTGCACTGTATAGGGAATAGGGTAACCGTTTTTGGATCACAACCTGTGTTTCTGGTGTGCTTAGCTTAAAGCAGTGTGTCTGTCTGTCACTGTAGATATGAGTACAGAGTAGCATATTAGTGGATATATGTTTTTGACTAACATATGGAGTTGTGGATCTGTTGTGGATGATTAGAGGCATTTTGAGCTTTGATGGTCTGTTTTTTATCTATAGTTTCCTGTCCAAGCTTATCTGTGCTTGAAGCTTGTCTGTGCATTTGTAAATAAGAAAAGTACATAAACAGCCTTCTCTCTCTCTCTCTCTCTCTCTCTCTCTCTCTCTCTCTCTCTCTCTCTGAGGAAATCCCATTCCAGTATAACTACTAGACAGACATTACTCTGGATCCACAGGGGTAGAAAAGGGTTGGCCACCCAAGAAATATGAAGATAAGGAGGACCAAAGGGGATGATTTGATTAAAGGAGACAAGCATAGAGCTACCTGAAATGAAGTGAGAGAAAACCACTCACCGGAGTCCGGGGTTAGATTCCGAAAGGGAAACACAAAAGGGGAATGAGATTCCAATTCTACATTTAAAAAGACATGGTTCAGTGAGTAGCTATTGTCAGGGAACCATTTTTTTCACCTGCTAACAGCAGTCCTAACAGAATTAAAAGGAGTTGGTCTGTTCGTTTCCCGTTTCCAGTGTGTAACCTCATTAATGGTCCCCCTCTTTCCCGTCAATGTCCTCCACAGCGGCAGCCCTGATCTCTCTCTCATCTTTTCCTGTCCTTCTTTTGTCAATCTCCCTCTCTCATTCTCTCTCTTTCATTCACTTCTTTCCGCTCTCCTGAGTTCATACAGACTATAGATGCACTTTTGCATGCCTTGGAAAATAGGTTGTTCTGTGGCAGAGAGCCTTAAAAAATACACAGACACACACAGACACAGACACAGACACACACACACAGAAGCTGATTCCCAAGCCTTAGAGGTGAGAGAATAAATCTGTCTGAGCTCCAGAGAGTACAGCAACATTAGATTAAGGAAACATAAATGAGTACAGTCAATTACATGAGACAAGCCCCACAGTAAATGAACCCATTTAATCACACATTTTTCCCAGACATTAAAATATCCAAATCATGTGTCATTAGTAATCCTTTGAAATAATCAATCTTTTTTTTTTTTTTTACATTTTCATGGAAAAGTATGTGGAAAAAGTGTGTTTTATGTTCGGTAACAATCGTGACCGGTGGGATAATGTGATGTACACTGAATTAACATATTTCTCCTATGCAGTCATGAAAATTCTTCTATATCCCAGCCCAGTTATTAACACATTTAAAACTCTGTCACTGGCGGTCCCCAGCATTGCTACTAGAATGACCCAACACGTTCTAGTGTGACCATTTTACATATCAAAAACCCTTATACAACACCAATATGAATACTGAGAGCAGAGACAAAAAAACAACAACCATCAACCTATTTCAACATTGTTACTTTATTGAAACATTAATATTGTAATATTTGAACTTATTCAAATATTCATTGTAACATTGTCATTGTGACATTTTAGTGCAACATTCACTAACAACTGTATTGTATAGCAGTTGTGTGATTCATTCACATTGAACAAAAATGTAACATTTGGGATAGAGGTAGCCTGTAGAATATGCATTCAAGTAGAGGCCTACACTGAACATACCATAGAGGTAGGCTTCAGAACCAAGTGCACGATTAGTTTGTGCATCACAATTTTGAACTACGATCAGTCAGACCTACTGTAATACAGTTGCTTGTCCTTGGTTTGGGTGGAGTAGGGGTTGGACATTTCAATGGTGAACTATCTTAGGGTGGGAAAAACATTAGTCGGAAAACATCCATTGGGTTGAGGTCAGCTTTGTTTGACACATTCTGCAGCATTTGGGCTGTATGCTACGTGTTTTGGAATCACAGCGGTGGCAGGCCTCTTTGATCGTTTGTACACTCCATCTTTATTTATGACCACCTGCAGCTTTTCCCTTGGCTCTTCTGACTGGACCCTCTAGCGGGTAGAGGCCCTTGGCTCTTCATTATCAACAGTGGAGGCGTGTGGTGGGTGGGAGAGGGGGGTGGGGGTGGCGAGGGTTTGGTCATCATCACTGATAACGTTGTCCCTGTCATGATCTGTTTGCATAGGTTCAGTATATGCATTCAACAGCCTGGCTGGCAAATGGCCTGTCTCCCCTTCATAGTCCATATCTGACCCAGCGGTATCACAATCACTGGGGATAGCATCTTTCTCATTTTCGTTTACTCATTCTATGACCACACTGAACAAAGTTGAGTAATTGCAAATGCATATATCAATACTAGACACCTTAAAGAGGGTGTGTACCAAAAATCTTTGTCCTATCTTTATGTTAGCATACTTTACTAACCTCTTGTTTGGGACTTTGATGCCGCCGTCCTCTTCTCATTGTGCAACCAGGAAGTGAACAGCTCTTGTCATGAGACAATTTACATTAAACATGTGACACTGCACATCTTTCATTGAGACCCTTTATTATTTCAATATTTGCTGGAAATGCATTGATACATCATTCAGTAAACATTTTTGAGCCTTATAACTGAAAATGTTTGTTTTTTTACAGTCACTATTGTGACTGATGGGATTAAATAGGTTAAAGAGGAAGAGAATGAGTGATCGAGGGAGATCAGCGAGAGATGGACAGATGGATGCAGGGAGTTCAGAAAAGGAAAGAGATGAGCCATCTGTCTTCATAGGGAGTTCCCCATTGACCTACCATTGACAATGTTTAGACTCTCTTTGAGGTGGATGACCCAATAAGAGGCCTTTCCCGTGTCCTCTAACTCACGCTCTCCCAGCCCTGTCTTAGTTAACTCTGATAGGAGGTGGTCAGATATGGAAGGCTCAGCCTGAACCCCCTCACCAGTCATAGTCATGGGTCATCACTGGCTCTCAGGCCACCAGGGGCATTTCTGTTTTTTAATGGATGTGTAAATATTTTTTTAAACCTATTTTCACTTTGTCATTATTGGGTATTGTGTGTAGACTGTGGAGGATTCTTCATTTATTTAATCCATTTTAGTATAAGGCTGTAACGTAAGAAAATGTGGAAAAAGTCAAAGGGTCTGAATACTTTCCGAATGCACTGTATATCTAAAACATTCCATTACTACACATCTACATAACCATATTCCATTCACACACACACACACACACACACACACACACCATGTCCCCACTGGATTCCAGTGTTCGTTAGCGAAAGGGAAATAAATACAAAAGGGAAATGAGAATCCATTCTGCCTTTTAAAAAGTTCAGTGAAGAGCCATTGTCTGGAACCATTTGCTTCACCTGGAGCTAACAGCAGTCCTAACAGAATTAAATCAAAGACGGCCCATCTACCCCTCATTCGCCCATTCTGCTCGTTTCCTGTTTCCAGTGTGTAACCTCATTAACTTTCCCCCTCCTTCCATTCCAAGCCTCAGTCTTCTGTTTATGTTCCCAAGCTGCTTCACCAAATCTCTCACTCTATCCATCACTCTTTCTACACGCTCTCGCTCCCTCACTCTCTCTCCTTTTCTCTGGCTCTTTCTCTCACGCCTGGTGTCCTTTCCTCTCTCTGTTTGACATTCACTATCGCTCTATCACACCTTTTTCTCTCCTTTTATCAGTGTATGTCAACCTCCCTCTCTCATTCTCTTTCTTTCATTCACTCCTTTCCGCTCTCCTGAGTCCATACAGACTATAGATTGCACTCTTGCGTGCCTTGGAAAACCGGTTGTTCTATGGCAGAGAGCCTTAAAACACACAGTACACAGATGCACACACACACACTACACACACACAACACACAAACAGAAGCTGATGCCCAAGCCTTACAGAGGTGAGAAAATAAATGAGTACAGTGAGTACATCAACATCAGATGAAGGAAACATGAACGAGTACAGCTCATTACAGGAGACAAGCCCACAGGAAACTAAAGAGGAAGTGAATGAAAGATGGAAGGAGATCAGCGAGAGATGGATGGATGGATGCAGGGAGTTCAGAGGGGGAAGGAGGTGAGCAATCTGTCTGTCTTCATAGGGAGTTCCCCATTGACCTACCATTGACAATGTTTAGACTCTCTTTGAGGTGGATGACCCAATAAGAGGCCTTTCCCGTGTCCTCTAACTCACGCTCTCCCAGCCCTATCTTAGTAAACTCTGATAGGAGGTGGTCAGATATGGAAGGCTCAGCCTGAACCCCCTCACCAGTCATAGTCATGGGTCATCACTGGCTCTCAGGCCACCAGGGGCATTGAGGGATTCTCTGTAAACACACGTGTATATCAGAGTCCCACCAGACCCTTTTCACAAGATTGAGAGGGAAGCTGGACCACACAGACATGTGCAAACACACACACATTTTGTCTCTTGTCCACCTATATAGCCTAAATGTAGTTAGATTACCATACATTGCCTTACCTCACACCACTCCCCAACTGTTCCATATGAGGAAGGGATGGAGAGAGTGAGAGAAAGAGAGAGAGCGAATGAGTCCGTCTCGAAACAATGAAATGTAATGACTGATTAATCCCCAGCCATCACATTATCATTGATTTATATCTAAAACATTCCATTACTGCACATCTCCATAACCACATTCCATTCACACATACACACACACACATTTCAAACAAACTCATATATCAGCGTCACACCAGAGCTTTGTCTTGTCCACTTTGTCTTGTCTGACCCTTTTCACAAGGGTGCCTATATCAAATCAAATTTTATTTGTCACATGCGCCAAATACAAATGTAGACCTTAAAGTGAAATGCTTACTTACAAGACCTTAACCAACAACGCAGTTTTAAGAAAAATAAGTGATAAGAAAGTATTTTCCAAAATAAACTGAAGTAAAAAATAAATAAATAAAAAATACCAAAAAATTAAAGAGCAACAATAAAATAACAGTAAAGAGGTAATATACAGGGGGAACCGATACAAAGTCAATGTGCAGGGGCACAGGTTAGTCGAGGTAATATGTACATGTAGGTATAGTGACTATGCTCTGGTACCGCTTGCTGTGCGGAAGCAGAGAGAACAGTTTATGACTAGAGTGCCTGGAGTCTTAGGCAATTTTTAGGGCCTTCCTCTGACACCGCCTGGTATCGAGGTCCTGGATGGCAGGAAGCTTGGCCCCGGTGATGTACTGGGCTGTATGCACTACCCCCTGCGGTTGGAGGCCAAGCAGTTGCCATACCAGGCGGTGATACAACCAGGATGCTCTCGATGGTGCAGCTGTAGAACTTTTTGAGGATCTGAGGACCCATGCCAAATGTTTTCAGTCTCATGAGGGGGAATAGGTGTTGTCATGCCCTCTTCATGATTGTCTTGGTGTGTTTGGGCCATGATAGTTAATTGGTAATGTGGATGCCAAGGAACTTGAAGCTCTCAACCTGCTCCACTAAAAATGGGGGCGTGCTCGGCCCTCTTTTTCCTGTAGTCCATGATAATCTCCTTTGTCTTGATCACATTGAGGGAGAGGTTGTTGTCCTGGCACCACACGGCAAACTTAATGATGTTGTTGGAGTTGTGCTCGACCATGCAGTCATGGGTGAACAGGGAGTGCAGGAGGGGACTGAGCACACAACCCTGAAGGGCCCCCGTGTTGAGGATCAGCGTGGCAGATGTGTTGTTACCTACCCTTACCACCAGGGGGCGTCCCGTCAGGAAATCTAGGATCCAGTTGCAGAGGGAGGTGTTTAGTCCCATGGTCCTTAGCTTAGTGATGAGCTTTGATGGAACTATGGTGTTGAATGCTGAGCTGTAGTCAATGAATATCATTCTCACATAGGTGTTCCTTTTGTCCAGGTGGGAAAGGGCAGTGTGGAGTGCAATAGAGATTGTCATCTGTTGATCTGTTGGGACGGTATGCAAATTGGACTGGGTCTAAGGCTTCTGGGATAGTGGTGTTGATGTGAACCATTACCAGCCTTTCAAAGCACTTCATGGCTACAGACGTGAGTGCTACTATAATGGGATGGGTAAGTTGAGCCAAAGGGGTAAGTTAAGCCACCCTTGTTTCTAGGAAACCATACACAAAATGTATAATTTTACCAAATATTTAGTAAGAGGTCATCATTTCAGGGAGTCTGTGAAGGAAGAAACCACATGCAAAAAGTGGTAAGCAAGTCATATCCCCAAAAACAGATTTTCACCAAGTCATTTATTATTTGGTTTCATGATGCTTGTATTTTAACCAAATTAAATAATTGTAAGATTGTTCTATACATCATTTCGGGTCTCTATAAGCTTCAATATGAGGTATTAAACCTAGCATGAAAGTATATCCATGTAGCTGTGTGGGCTAATATAGTCCAAATGTTTGCCTTGTGGTAAGTTGAGCCAATGGCAAGTTGAGTAAATTGAAGTGTTTTCTTCCCAGGTGTAATTGAAGGCATTGTCGCTGGGATATGAGGTAACAACAGGGTCCGGCCTATGTTAAAAGTGTTTTAAAAAGTACAAAGTGTTATGTGTTAAGCCTGTCTTTAAAAGATGCTTAAAATGCTAAAAGACAAAAAAGTGATTGTGGTTGTGTTGAATTGTGTTTGGGAAATAAAGATAGACATGGTTTTAGGTAGTGGTAATAGTTCATTCAGTACAGAAATCTGTCAATGAATTAACTTACCTTGTACCGTAGCTCAACTTACGAACCATCCTGATCTCGCAAGGTCACATTCTGTTTCGCTACAAAGTGAATGTGAGCACGCAGCATCATGATGGTTCGAGGCTAGGTAAGTTTTGCCAAGACACCACCTTTTTTGGACGAGCAAATGTTTTCAAGACTGTAACATTTACATGAATTATGATCATTGCCAGGGATACACAACATCCTGAAATATATGTCGATATCTTTGTTAGAAACAATACTATATTCCCTTGACAGAGTAATGCCGAATGTAATTTTTTATTTATTTTTATGCTAAACTTACTCCACTCT
Organism: Oncorhynchus tshawytscha; assembly: GCF_018296145.1. NCBI lineage: Eukaryota > Metazoa > Chordata > Actinopteri > Salmoniformes > Salmonidae > Oncorhynchus > Oncorhynchus tshawytscha. The sequence continues at coordinate 10,867,143 of NC_056443.1, read as the reverse complement.
CCTCTATATGTAGTTAGATTACCATGCATTCCTTTACCTCACGCATCCAACTGTTCCATATAAGGGAGGGAGAGAGAGGAAGGGATGGAAAGAGACAGAGATAAAGAAAGAGAATGAGTCCACCTCCAAACAGTAAAATGTATCAACTGATTAATCCCCAGCCATCACATTACTGTTGATTTATATATTTTTAAATTCCATTAGTGCATAATAAAACACATTCCATTCACACCCTAATAGTTGTGCAAAGTTGGTAGAATATTATTTAAAATGATTCACAGCTGTAATGACTGCCAAAGGTGCTTCCACTAAATATTAACTCTGGGGTGTGAAGACATACACAATTATTTTAGAAAAATGTATTGGGAACATTTTCTAGAACTTTGTTTTACTTTGAACATGTGGAGCCGGTTGTGTACATCTGCAGGAAGATGAAACTAATGTAATCTCTTTTTAAAAATATATAATTTGAATGCAGCAAAATGGAAAGACTTGAAGGGGTGTGTCGACTTTCACTAGGCGCTGTAGCACGTACACACAAACACACATCGCACACTGAACTCACACTGCTCTGGTATAGGTTAGGAAGCGTTATGCAGATGCAGGTTTCACACTTAGGCTGCGAGTGTGGGAGAGCTGACAGTGTCATATTGTGGCCTGAGGGGGAGAGAGAGTGGGGGGCAGTGAGAGAGAGGGAGCAAGAGATGGAGAGCTGGGGGATAGGGGCGGGGGTCGAGGGAGAGAGAAAGATGGAAATCAGGGGGTTAGAATGGGTAGACCATACATTAGATCAAATCTTCCCATGACCATTATCTGAGTGGAAACAGTGACGAAGATGAAACTTTCCTACCATGTGAATGCCTAAGTTATATACTCACCGATCTGTTTATTAGGTACACCAACCTAGTACTGGATCGGACCCCGCTCTCCAGGACAGCCTGAATTATTTGGGGCATGGATTCTACAAGGTGCCAGAGACGTTCCACAGGGATGTTGGTCCATGCTGACGCGATGACATCACGCAGTTGCTGCAGATTGGACGGTGGTACATTCATACTGCAAACAGCCCAAAGATTCTCAATTGGGTTTGGTCAGCAACAATGTTTAGATATGCTGTGGTGTTCAATCGTTGCTCAATTGGTATCAATGGACTTAACGTGTGCCCATTCTAACATTAAATCGAACAGTAACTGAATGCCACTTGACTCACTGTCTGTAGGAGCGATCCAGTTTGGTGAACTGAGTGTTGTGGCAGGGCTTGCAAACTATAACGAGCTTCAGATTCCTTGGTGTCCACATCACCAATGAACTATCACGGTTCAAACACATCAAGACAGTCGTGAAAAGGGCATGACAACACCTATTTCCCCTCAGGAGACTGAAAAGATTCGGGAAGGGGGTCCTCTGATCCTCAAAAAGTTCTACAGCTGCACCATCGAGAGCATCCTGGTTGCATCACCGCCTGGTATGGAAACTGCTTGGCCTCCGACCACAATGCACTACAGAGGGAAGTGCGTACGGCCCAGTACATAACTGGGGCCAGGCTTCCTGCCATCCAGGACCTCTATACCAGGCGGTGTCAGAGGAAGGCCCAATTGCCTAAGACTCCAGCCACCCTAGTCATAGACTGTTCTCTATGCTATCTCACGGTAAGTGGTACCGGAGTGCCAGGTCTCAATCCAAAAGGCTTCTTAACAGCTTCTACTCCCAAGTAATAAGACTTCTGAACAGCTAATCAATTGGCTACCCGGACTGTTTGCATTGTCCTCCCCCACCCATTTTTACGCTGCATTTAACTGTAAGGTCTACTACACCTGTTGTATTCGGCGCAGTGACAAATAACATTTGATTTGATTTGATTTTGATTGGAAAAGTCAAACCCTTAAACTCTCACATAGAACATCACACTAAAAAACACAATACAAAGACACACACACACACACACACACACATCATGCACTTTGACAACACTGTGCCATTATCCAAATGGAACTCTGAGCCATCAAAATGTTTCTCTTTGCTGATAGGGAGAGAACAACCACATCCTCACCTTGGGCTGGTGAGGAGGACTGATTTACCCAGCTGTATTCTGTCAGATATGATTACTTCATAGCCACGACCCCCAAGAGACCAGTTAGGAGATGACAGACCATTTGACAATGAGATTACTTATTTAAGATGAGCATCAAACATTATCTGAAGCTGTTCAATCATAATGACTCATCTAATGTACCTAATGTACTGTACATGTCTTAGATGGTATATGAATAATATATAGAGGTTCATTATCTTTATGGATGAATCTGTGTGTCACCCATAGAGATGTATTCTATTTCATTCTGTGGTTTCACGTCTCAAAGGATAGTGAGGGAGTGTGTGTGCATTAGCGTATGTCTATGAGAGAGTGTGTGAGTTATATTGTAGCAATCGTTACAATTCTCACCAAGTGGGTTAACCCTATTGGCACAATGCGAATGGTGTCTGCCTTTCACACCAGTGAACCTTGTTCGCTTCCCTGCTACGCTGGTGTCAGAAGTGGGATGGCGGCCATGAGGCCATCGAAATGTGGAGTTCGATGTGTGAGGTGTCTTGAAAGAAAGTCTAAGCACGGGGATATGCCTTCCTGTTCTGAGGGATCACTGTAGCGAGTGTGTGTGTGTGTGTGTGTGTATATATGTATGTGGGTGTGTATGTTATATTATATTATGGTCACAACCATAGAGTACATAGCGTTCTGACTTCTGAGTTGAGGTTCTTCTGGCTGAACAATAAGTACGCACACAGAGCAGTATGGTTGGTGGGGCCCGGGCTCTGTTATCTCTCTCTCAAGCCACTGCCTTTGTCTCCATGATGAATGCCGCTGTAATAAAACACGGATGAAGCATGGATCATGTCAGAACTGGGAATCAGGAACCATGAGGAAAATGATTGTGGGAATTAACGTTTATCCGCCCCAAATCCCAGAATTCCTTGAGTGGCCGTTAGAGATTTAAATCACAGAGAGAGAGAGAGAGGACAGTTCTCAAACATGGGGATAATGCATTTTTAAAAGTAAAGAAAGACTCCAGAGGTGCGAGGGGGAAAAATGGAGAGTGAGGGGATAGGAGCAGGGTAAAGGCATAACGCCTATTGGTAATAAGAGCTATTATGGTAGAGGAATGGTGGAACAGACAGAGGAGCAACAGCAACCTGATACAACACACACACAGTACACTAACACTTCATGACCAAAATTACGGAGTTGGTCCCCCCTTTGCTGCTATAACAGCCTCCACTCTTCTGGGAAGACTTTCCAATAGATGTTGGAACATTGCTGCGGGGACATGCATCCATTCAGCCACGAGCATTAGTGAGGAAGTAGTTGGCTGATTAGGCCTGGCTCGCAGTCAGAGTTCAAATTCATCCCAAAGGTTTTCGATGGGGTTGAGGTCAGTGCTCTGTGTAGGAGAGTCAAGTTCTTCCACACCGATCTCAACATACCATTTCTGTATGGACCTCAGTTTATGCATGGGGTTATTGTCATGCTGAAACAGGAAATGGCATTCCCCAAACTGTTGCCACAAAGTTGGAAGCACAGAATCATTTAGAAGCCTTTGTAAAGCACAGAATCAATCATTTGTAATTGTATGCTGTAGCATTAAGATTTCCCTTCACTGGAACTAAGGGGCCTAGCCCGAACCATGAAAGACAGCCCCAGACCATTATCCCTCCTCCACCAAACTTTACAGTTGGCACTATGCATTGGGGCAGGTAGTGTTCTCCTGGCTGCTCGGCTATGGAAACCCATTTCATGAAGCTACCAATGAACAGTTATTGTTCTGACTTTGCTCCCAATGAGGCAGTTTGGAACTCGGTAGTGAGTGTTGCAACTTAGGAGAGAAGATTTTTACACACTACGCTCTTCAGCACTCGGCAACCCCATTCTGTGAGCTTGTGTGGCCAACCACTTCGCGGCTGAGCCGTTGTTGCTCCTAGACATTTACACTTCACAAGAACAACACTTACAGTTGACCGGGGCAGCTCTAGCAGGGTAGAAATTTGATGAACTGACTTGTTGGAAAGGTGGCATCCTATAACGGTGCCAAGTTGAAAGTCACTGAGCTCTTCAGTAAGGTCATTCTACTACCAATGCTTGCCAATGGAGATTGCATGGCTGTGTGCTCGATTTTATACACCTGTCAGCAATGGTTTGGCTGAAATAGCCTAATTCACTCATTTGAAGGGGTGTCCACATACTTTTGTATATATAATGTACCTTACGCATATACAAATCATAAACTCCCATAATTGAGGGAGTGTAACATGTCCAGAGTGTGGGAGCTAACGTCTTATATACATTTCTGTGTGTCCAGTTTCCCTTGAGGTCAATTGCTAGATGCAGATTCAGACCCAGTTATCAATAACACTATATTGCACTGAAACATGACTTGTGTGTTTTGCTGTGGTCCGTGCCGCTAAATAAACCTTAGGAGGTGCAGAGTGTTCCCTCTCCCTGACTGCTGCTCCTCCGGTACACTGACCAGGGAGAGACTTGACTGACTGATTCAATCTGGAAAGAATCATGGATTTGATCAAACTCACAGTTGAACAGAATTACTCAGCCACATCGTCACTGACATGTCAGACACACACACACACACACACACACACACACACACACAAATGCATGCACGCACACGCAGACATACACAAACACACAGTAATAACAGAATAACTGTCTCTGAACTGTATTTCTAAGGCTTTGATTTACTCCCCCAGCCGTGGAACAAAGAAGACGATGTGCAACAATTAAAGACTCCAAAAAGATTTAGAGCCCTGACTTCATAAGACCGGAATACATTGGAATTCTGCCTGGTATCACCAATAACAGAGGGACAGAGTTCCCATCTTTGGGGAAACATTGGCTTAAGAACACAAAATGTAAAATACAGACACACGGTCAAATGGAGGACACATCAGAGAACATCAGAGAAGTTTCTCATATGGAGTGACCCGACCTTGTTCCTCCCAATGAACTGGAAGTCAGTGCTTGTGTCAGCACAGAAAGTGCTTCATTTAAGGATGTTGTTTACTTTGTAAATAGGTTACTGTTGTTGTTTTTTTCCTTTTTTATTCAACTTTTATTTAACTAGGCAAGCAAAGTTTCTCAACTTTACATTTACAATTGTATTTGTTTATTTGACAGGGACCATGTACAGCGAGTGATCTACAGTGGCTTGCTTGCACCTGTGATCGATGGACACAACACATAATCAGTGTTCTCTTCTGTGTTGTCCCCCAAAGCTCAACATCACACACTAGATACACAGGATCAGATATGCCAGGTGTTGATATGTATCCCTTCCAGATCGTTATCACTGAGTGTACGTGTGTGTGTGTGTGTGTGTGTACACGTGTGTGTGCGCATGAATATGAACGCATGCATGTGTGTGTATCAGAGCAGAGTGCGGACTGTAGGTGTCGGTCTCAGTGTTCTCATCTATCTGCTGATTTGTGTCAAGATTAAATCATACAGTCAAAGTCAGTGTTGCCTGTGTGTTTGCTCTGCTCAAGCCATCTGGGAGCTGTTTGGCAAATGTTTAACCTAGAGCTTTACTGCACTTAATCTATTAGTTTGAATGTGTGTGTTCGGAGATGGAGAGATGGAGAAAGAGAGATGGAAAAAGGGAGAGAGAAAGACCGAGGTCAAGAGATTGAGAGAGACAGAGAGGTGAAAAGAAAGAGAGAGGAAGCGAGGCCGGGTCTGAATTAGCCCCAAGAGGCATGACTGTAGTATTTTAGGTCACAGCTCTCAATGCATGTGAAACTGAGATAAAAACATATCCCTCTCCAAAAAGTCCATCTGCTCTACATAAACCCTTGGGTGAATGGTCATCATTGACCGTAAACCTGTCTCATGGTTCTGGATCTGAGCGGTTCAACCTGCCCAGAGTTGGCATAGCAACGGAGGCACATCCCCAGAGAGGGAGAGGCTCGTTCAGTTTAGTCATCTGATATGGCCCAATCAATACCTAGCACCAAGAAACTTTGTTTCTGGGTTTCTACAACAGACTGTTACTGACACTTCACCACACTATTACAATAAAACTACACTGACCTAATCTGCACAGTCTGACCACATACGCACGCACTCAAGCATGTACGGATGCTCTTTCACTAACAGGCAGAGGTATTTAAGTGTCTATGGAGTAGGATAATTAAAGTTTGTCTGAGCATGAAGAAGTGAGACATAGAGAGAGAGAGAAGGAGGGAGGGAAAGAGACAGAGTGGGAAAGAGGGTGCGAGAGAGAGCGGATCTGAAGCATAGAAAAACAGAGAGAGAGATAAAAGAAGAAAGATTGAAGGGTGTGAGAGGAACGGAGACAAGTTACACAACATCCAACATCCACAGGACCAGGGTTGCCAGGTGTGGATAATGTGTATAATATATCACCTCCAGATGAGCTGGGTTGCTAGCACCATGCGCATGCATGTTGCAACTAATAAACAGGAAGACAGTTTTTACAGTAGGACTGGGTAGTTAGTTATGGGTGAGCTGTTCAGTGCACACACACTCTCTTCCTGTCCCCTCGCTCTCTTCCTGTCCCCTCGCTCTCTTCCTGTCCCACAGTCTGCACTCGCTCCCTGCTGACCTCAGTCCTTAACATCCCAACATCTCACTCCCTCAGCCAGCACCCCTTTCATACCACACATAAACATAGACACACACAGGCATACGCACACACACGCACGCACACACATACACACACACACACACATAACGCTATGGCTCCATCAAACCCAGTTCCCATCATATGATATTGTTAATGTAAGTCAGTTGGGCCCCTCTCTCTGAAGCTCAGACACAGAGATTAAGTAGGCTGCCACTACTGTAACCCTACTGTTAAACATCAATGGCTTCTGTAATGTTGGATAAAGAAAGCATTGCTCCAAATATCCCGCTCATTTCACACTCATAAGCTCTCCCAGACCATGTGTGTATTCGTGCTGTGTGCTATGTTTACTAACCATATGGGACCCAGTGTTTGTGGGATTGTGTGTGTGTGTGTGTGTGCGCACGCTATATTTACAAAATCAAAAGAAGCCCAGTTTTAGGGGTCCAGAGACAGTCTGAGCTACAGTATATAGCTATCAATTATTCTTTACCCAATTACAATCTCCCTCTCCCATCCCAGCTAACAATTCTATAGAGAGAGATCGATTTTGTAATGTTACCCATAATGTTCACCTGATATTTGACTGTCCAGTTTTCCGTTAGTTACGGGAACATATGTATGTTGGAAGAAAAAATAATGAGAACCTATTTAGCATGTTTTGGCGTTAGAATTAGGAGAACATTCTCTTAATGCCAAACAGAACTTACCCAGAATGTGGTTACCATGTTTTCAGAAGAGAAGGCTGGTGAGAGGAGCTATAGGAGGTCGGGCTCATTGTAATGGATGGAATAGCTCCTCCCACCAGTCTCCTCTGGTCCTCAGAAAATACAATATAATGTTCTAGACAAGTTTCAAGAGACGTTGCAAAAACATGACGTTTTCTAGTCGTTAGTAGAATATTCCATGTTCTCAGAATATAAGATATTAATGTTATAGACATTTTGTTTCATTTTTGTATCATTTTTATTCCTGAACTTATTTAGGCTCGCCATAACAAAGGGATTGAATACATTTCAGCTCTTAATTTTACATTTTAAAAATGTCTAAAAACACAATTTCACTTTGACATTATTGGGCATTGTGGGTAGGCCAGTTACACAAATTCGCAATTTAATTAATTTTATATTCAGGCTGTAACACAACAAAATGTGAATAAGTAAAGGGGTGTAAATGCTTTCTGAAGGCAGGAAGATCGGAATGCCATGAAGTTCAAATCACGTTTGAATAGTGTTGAATAATATTTAATGTACAAATGAAAATACACAATGTAATCATGCGTGTTAAATATGTGAGATGACAAGATTGTATGTTAAAAGCTTGTGTGTGTGGGTATCCCTAACTGTGCCAACACACAAAGAGCTATAAATATACAGACTGCACAAAACCTTTTCAACACCTGCTCTTTCCATGACATAGACTGACCAGGTGAAAGCTATGATCCCTTATTGAGGAAATGTATACAGTTGAAGTCGGAAGTTTACATACACCTTATCCAAATACATATAAACCCAATTTTTCACAATTCCTGACATTTAATCAGAGTAAAAATTCCCTGTCTTAGGTCAGTTAGGATCACCACTTTATTTTAAGAATGTGAAATGTCAGAATAATAGTAGAGAGAATTGTTTATTTCAGCTTTTATTTCTTTCACCACATTCCCAGTGGGTCAGAAGTTTACATACGCTCAATTAGTATTTGGTAGCATTCTTTTTAAAATGTTTAACTTGGGTAAAAAGTTTTGGGTAGCCTTTCACAAGCTTCCCACAATAAGTTGGGTGAATTTTGGCCCATTCCTCCTGACAGAGCTGGTGTAACTGATTCAGGTCTGTAGGCCTCCTTGCTCGCACATGCTTTTTCAGTTCTGCCCCAAAAAATTATATAGGATTGAGGTCAGGGCTTTGTGATGGCCACTCCAATACCTTGACTTTGTTGTCCTTAAGCCATTTTGCCACAACCTTGGAAGTTTGCATGGGATCATTGTCCATTTGGAAGACGCATTTGTGACTAAGCTTTAACTTCCTGACTGATGTATCGAGATGTTGCTTCAATATATCCACATCATTTTCCTTTCTCATGATGTCATCTATTTTGTGAAGTGCACCAGTCCCTCCTGCAGCAAAGCACCCCCACAACATGATGTTGCCACCCCTGTGCTTCACGGTTGGGATGGTGTTCTTTGGCTTGCAAGTCTCCCCCTTTTTCCTCCAAACATAACGATGGTCATTATGGCCAAACAGTTCTATTTTTGTTGGACATTTCTCCAAATAGTACGATCTTTGTCCCCATGTGCAGTTGCAAACCGTAGTCTGGCTTTTTTATGGCGGTTTTGGAGCAGTGGCTTCTTCCTTGCTGAGCGGCCTTTCTGGTTATGTCCATACAGGACTCGTTTTACTGTGGATATAGATAATTTTGTACCCGTTTCCTCCAGCATCTTCACAGGGTTTTTTGCTGTTGTTCTGGGATTGATTTGCACTTTTCGTACCAAAGTAAGTTCATCTCTAGGAGACAGAATGCGTCTCCTTCCTGAGCAGTATGACGGTTGCGTGGTCTCACGGTGTTTATACTTGCGTACTGTTGTTTGTACAGATGAACGTTGTACCTTCAGGCATTTGGAAATTGCTCCCAAGGATGAACCAGACTTGTGGAGGTCTACAATTTTTTTTCTGAGGTCTTGGCTGTTTTCTTTTGATTTTCCCATGATGTCAAGCAGAGGCACTACATTTGAAGGTAGGCCTTGAAATACATCCACAGGTACACCTCCAATAAGCCTATCAGAAGCTTCTAAAGCCATAATTTTCTGGAATTTTCCAAGCTGTTTAAAGGCACAGTCTACTTAGTGTATGTAAACTTCTGACCCACTGGAATTGTGATACAGTGAATTATAAGTGAAATAATCTGTCTGTAAGCAGTTGTTGGAAAAATTACTTGTGTCATGCACAAAGTAGATGTCCTAACCGACTTGCCAAAACTATAGTTTGTTAACAAGAAATTTGTGGAGTAGTTGAAAAATAAGTTTTAATGACTCCAACCTAAGTGTATGTAAACTACCGACTTCAACTGTATGCCATTTAGCAGACGCTTTTATCCATAGCAACTTACAGTCATTAATTTTATGTATGGGTGGTCCCGGGAATCAAACCCACTACCCTGGCACTAGAAATACCATGCTATACCCACTGAGTTGCAAATGACCACTAATGTCAATTGTTAAATCCAGTTCAATCAGTGTAGATGAAGGGGAGGAGACAGTTTAAAGAAGGATTTTTAAGCCTTAAGTCAATTGAGACATGGATTCAGAGGGTGAATTGGGTAATTTGGCATGATAGAAGATTTTAAATGCCTTTGAACGGGGTATGGTAGTAGATTCCAGGCACACCGGTGTATCAAGAATGGTCCACCCAAAGGACATCCAGCCAACTTTACACAACTCTGGGAAGCATTTGAGTTAACATGGACCAGCATCTCTGTGGAAAGCTTTTGACACCTTGTAGAGTCCATGCAGTGGCGGTCTGTGCCGTTTAAGATGAGGGAGGACAATATTTTTGGCCTTATTTCTGTTAAATCATATTGGGTGACTGTCATTCATTTGTTGTCCATTCACCCAGTTCCATGTAAAATCAATAGGTTTAGGCTACTACTTGATACTAAAAATGTCCCTATACCCATCATGAGGTTGCTACAACCTAGCCTATGAATGAACGTTTGCAACGTAGGTGCACACAGGTCAAGAGAAAGACTTGAGGTGACAGACAGTGACACATGGACAGACAGTGACACATTCAATAGCACCTCGCACACTTTTGACTGCATCTAGCCGATCTAGGGTGTAATTATTATTCCACCAGTTGCAAAGGAGAGTTTCCATTGGACAAATTCAGATATATTAATCCCTGTTTTCTTCTGTTTGCTACCGTTTAGGAAAAGTTTTTCAACAGAATCGGCGGAATGAATACACCCCTGATTACACGCAAACAGTTCACTTTCATAGCCACATTCAAACAGCTCATTGTATTCAGTGCTTGACTTTGACTGAAATAGGTGCTGGTACTGTTTGTATTTAGGTGTAGGAGCTACACTACCTTTGAACATATACTACTGTATAAGAGGAACAGGAGATCAAGCAGTAGAACATTTGAGTTGCCGATACTCAACTCCGGTGAGCTTCTGCCCAAGTCAAGCATTGGTTGTATTCCTTCTCGCATCTATGTTCTCTTCTCCTCTCACTTTTTCCCTTCGCTTGTGGACTGTGCAAAACACATCAGCTATCTTGACCAGGCGAAAAAACCTTTCCAAGTCAAACCTTCATATCATAACCGCTACACACAGCCTACATCGTGGTCACCATATTAGCTAAGGTAATGTCATAGTCAACATAGCTAATAGAACTAACGCATTAGTAAACTCGCTGCAATCATGCAGTTCAGTGTACTGTCAGTAAGCACTTTAGCAGTTAGACCAGCGGGTCCCAGTGGCAATACATTTGTCAAACCAAAAGCTTACCTTGACTTGGAAGAGTTGGAGTGTTGGATAGTCATAGCCAGCTAGCTAACATAGCATTCCTCTGTTTTAGCCAGGTGTTTGAGTAGGCCAAACTAGCTAGCTGCATTTGCTACCTAAGTAAGTGAAAGTAAAAAAAAGAATATAGCTCTCTCTCTTTCTCTCTCTTGCTCCTCTTTCATTCTTGAAGAAATTCATTTGTTCAAAACTGTTCAACTATTGTCTTTCTCTCTCTTTGAGTCAACTACTCACTACCCCTTATGCACTGCAGTGCTATCTTGCTGTAGCTTACAGTTAATTCGTAAAGTATTCAGACCCCTTGACTTTTTCCACATTACTGTTACAGCCTTATTCAAAAATGTATTAAATTGTGTTTTTTTTCCCCTCATCAATCTACACACAAAACCCCATAATAACAAAACAAAAAATTCTCGCATTTCTTGCTTATTTATAAAAAATAATCAAACTGAAATATTACATTTACATAAGTATTCAGGCCCTTTACTCAGTACTTTGTTGATTACAGCCTCAAATCTTCTTGGGTATGGCGGTACAAGCTTGGCACACCTGTACTTGGGAGTTTCTCCCATTCTTCTCTGCATATCCTCTCAAGCTCTGACAGGTTGGATGGGGAGCGTCACTGCACAGCTATTTTCAGGTCTCTCCAGAGATGTTTGATCAGGTTCAGATCCAGGCTCTGGCTGGGCCACTCAAGGACATTCAGAGACTTGTCCCAAAGCCACTCCTGCATTGTCTTGGCTGTTTACTTAGGGTTGTTTGCCTGTTGGAAGGGGAACCTTCGCCCCAGTCTGAAGTCCTGAGCGATTTGGAGCAGGTTTTCATCAAGGGTCTCTCTCTACTTTGATCTGTTCCTCTTTCCCTCGATCCTGACTAGTCTCCCAGTCCATGCCGCTGAAAAACATCCCCTCAGCATGATGCCAGAACCACACTTCACAGTAGGGATGGTGCCAGGATTCCTCAAGATGTGACGCTTGGCATTCAGGCCAAAGAGTTCAATCTTGGTTTCATCAGATCATAGAATCTTGTTTCTCATGGTCTGAAAGTCCTTTAGGTGCATTTTGGCAAAACTCCAAACGGTCTGCCATGTGCCTTTTACTGAGGAGTGGCTTCTGTCTAGCCATAAAGGACAGATTGGTGGAGTGCTGCAGAGATTGTTGTCCTTCTGGAAGGTGCTCCCATCTCCACAGAGGAATTCTGGAGCTCTGTCAGAGTGACCATCAAGTTCTTGTTCACCACCCTGACCAAGGCCCTTCTCTCCCGAATGCTCAGTTTGGCAGGGCGGCCAAACTTCTTCCATTTAATAATAATGAAGGCCACTGTGTTCTTGGGGACATTCAATGCTGCAGAGATGTTTTGGTACCCTTTTCCAGATCTATACCTCGACACAATCCTGTCTCGGAGCTCTACTGGCAATTCCTTCGACCATGTTTTGTTTTTTCTCTGACATGCACTGTCAACTGTGAGACCTTGTATAGACAGGTGTGTGACTTTCCAAATCATGTCCAGTCAATTGAATTTACCACAGGTGGACTCCAATCAAGTTGTAGAAACATCTTAAGGATGATCAATGGAAACAGGATGCACCTGAGCTCAATTTCGAGTCTCATAGCAAAGGGTCTGAACACTTATGTAAATAAGGTATTTCTGTGTTTTATTTTCAATACATTTGTAAATATTTTGTGTAGATTGAGATGTTTTATTTAATCAATTTTAGAATAAGGCTGTAACATAGCAAGATGTGAAAAAAGTCAAGGGGTCTGAATACTTTCTGAATGCACGGTCTGCTTTCAGTACTAGATTCATTCTCTGATCCTTTGATTGGGTGGACAACATGTCAGTTTATGCTGCATGAGCTCTAGGTTGAAGAATGTAATCTGGAAGTTGTCATAATTACTGTGTAAGTCTATGGAAGGGTGTGAGATCCATGAGCCTTCTAGACTTTGTATTGAAGTCAATGCACCAAGAGGATTACGGAAGCTAGCTGTTCTCCAGCTTTACTATGGTGCTACGCGACAGAGTGCTGTTGAGGCTACTGTAGACCTTCATTACAAAACAGTGTGTTTTAATCACTTATTTAGTGATATTTTGTATAGTTTTACCTGAAAATGATAACTATTTAAATGTTTATTTTTATGAAAGTCACTGAGGAGGATGGTCCTCCCCTTCCTCCTCTGAGGAGCCTCCACTGAGTCTATGCCCCGATGAATTGAGGCTGTTCTTAGAGTAAAATGGGGGAAGGCGTTCTTAAGGTTTTGTACACTCAGTGTACATCAGTGGTTCACCAATCAGGTCCTAGATGGACTCTGCAATAGTAACAAGGGGTGGTGTGTAAAGAAACCTGTTGTTTTTATGGAGAGTGTTTCTTTGGGACCATCACGCAACGTCTTAAAAACGTCTTCAGGGATGTCCCCGGAACAAGCTGGGAACTACACAAACATTTCCAAGGGATAAAATATTCTCCTAACCCTCAGAAGACTGGACACTGGAAAATTCTTGTAATGTTCCAACATTAATATTGGATATTCTGAGAACATGGCAACCACATTCTGGGTAAATTCTGTCTGACACGAAGGGAATGGTCTCTTGAAAGAGTCCTTGCTAATCAATGGAACATAACTATGAAAATATTAGGTAATGACCTAATGAGACTCTTAAGGGAACATTCTCTAAAGTTGTGGTAACTTTTATTGTTAGCAGGGATACTACTCTATCCATAATAATCAATGAATGTAGACTAGCCTACCCGCACAGCCTACCCGCACTGTATCTGTGGGCTGTTGGACCAGAGTAGGCACATTTACTCAACCGTTTCTGTGACAAATGAATCAGTAGAGTTGAAAATGCGATATAAACACATTGAACTTTAGATTTGTATTCAGTTCATGAAAACTTATGCAAAAAAGTACATTTTTGTGTGCACCACGTCATCACGCATTGTTTTTTATTAGTTTGGTGGAAACACACCACTGGAAAATGATGAAATGAAAATTTATGCATATTTTAGAATATTTGCATGAAAATCTATCGGCAATTGGATGGAAACAGGACTTTTTTTTTATTGTAGATATCTAGGACCTAAAGGGGTTATTCTGCTGTCCCCATAGGGGAACCCTTTGAAGAAACCATTTTGGTTCCAGGTAGAACTCTTTTGGGTTCCATGTAGAGCCCAAAACCCAAAAGGGTTCAGCCTGGAACCAAAAAAGGTTTTCCAAAGGGTTCCCCTATGGGGACAGCAGAATAACCTTTTCTTAACCCTTTTTTCTAAGAGTGTTTCCTTATAGTTGCTGGTTGAAAATATAATCTACACAGGACCTTCTTTTCAGCAGGTTTGCATGGGTGGGAGTTTCCACTTTCCATAGTGGCATCACAATGTCAATAAACCAATAACAAAGAGTTCCAACCCTTTCTGTCAAAATGACTGCATTGGGCCTTTAATTGGATTCATAATTTATTATAATTCATAATTTCCAATATATTAAAGCGTGTTTGAATTTGATTGCATTGAGAGACAGAGACCCACGTTTGGCCCTGTAGGCCACAGGGACAGTTTGCACAATGTTGTCTCCCTGATTAATTTGCAGCCATTTGAGATTCACAGGAGTGTGTATAAATTAGCACAGCTACTGAAGTATGCCAAGTTAAGTAGCTGTCCTTCAATCAGACTATCAACTTATATCCCTCCATACAACTATGATAGAATTTCCACGAGGACGGGGATATTGTAAATTGAACCAGGGTTTATTGACTGACAGTACTTTCTTAATACAAACAAAGGAATTTCTAAAAATACATTTTCTTGCACAATACAAGTTCAGCAGACCTACGTATCGTATGGGATGCCTTTAAATGTGACTTTAAAGGCCATTCTGTCACAGATTTCCCCAGTACTGCTGCTCATTCCGTTCACCAGCTCCGGAGGTCTACGCCACCTGCCTTTTAGGCGTCACTGAACTGGATCATTACCACCAACCCCGGACTGTCTTGTCTCATTACGCACACCTGGTTCCCATTCCCCCTGATTAGTATGTGTATATATGTGCCCTCTGTTCCCCATTGTCCTAGTTGATTATTGTTCCATGTCCGTTGGTCTTGTGAGTACCTGTGCTCTGTTGTATCGGCTTGCGTGTTACCGTGGTCTCGTCTCATCTATTGTTGTTACGGGTCTCGTCCTGTGTATTTATTAGAGGTTTACATCTTGCTCTTTGTTTGGGTTACAGCCCTGTGTTTTATATATATATTTTAAAAATGTGTGTATGTATATTTATATATATATATATATATATATATATATACACGTGTTCGCGTTGGGCTTCGTCCCTGTCATGTTCATGACGTACACTATTTTGGGTAGTGAAAGACATTTTTCGCTCAGACAGAAAGGGGAACAGAAAGTTGACCAGCAACAACAATTGGGACCTAAAAGACATCCACCATGAGCACCCACTAAATTTGCCCAAGAAGAGGCAAATGAAAGAAAAACCCACACCAAACTTAAAGACGGGAGGCAAACCAAAAAGTGGTGCAAAACAGGGAAGATCAGATAAAGGATTGTTTGTCTAGCCAACTAAAGGTGTCAACCCTCCACGTCTCTCAAGACAACTGGAGCACTGGGAAAACAACTCTAAAATAGCACCTGGGCCAGCACCTTCCCACTAACGAGATGACCAACCAGCACAGATGTAATACAATCTGACTAACGAGGTGACACCAATCGGTGCACTCCACGTGCTAATATCCAACCTCGAAACATAAATGGAAAACCAAAGCCTGTAACAGACACAATTTTTTTGTTGTTGTAAAGGCCTAGTTACACAGGACAAACTATGGTTGGCAATTGTTTCCTTCTCTCCCTCCTAAGTCTCTGTCTTTCTCTTCTTCTCTACCTCTCTCTGCCTCCCTCAGTCTTCTTCACGGTCTCTCTTTCTCCTATGGTGATCAGTCTGTTGTGATTAGCCTGGGGTGCGTTACCAGTCACCAACACCAATGTAATGATTTTATCAAATGTTTCCAGATGTATTAGTTTACCTCTACATTAGTTTGCAATGATTGACAGTCATTAACACAGAGGACTGGGTTCAGAGGAGCACAGCAGAGTGTGCTACTGAGTTCAAAGCCACCGAGCTGCATGGTAAATTTGACATACGTCCATGTGTGCCCAATGAAATTAGGTTAGTAAATGTGTAATAATGAGCCTGCGGACTATCACGTATTTGCAGCTGTGGACTATTGAGCATAAAACAGTAGCCGGCCTGAAGGGTTCATAGTTACACAGGCTCTCTGACACATTTGCACACATTGACCCACACATCTTATCTAGGTCATAAAGGCTAAACCAGAGAAATTAAATCAGATTAAATTTTATTTGTCACATGCGGCGAATACAGCAAGTGTAGATTTACCGTGAAATGCTTACTTACAAGCCCTTAACCAACAGTGCAGTTCAAGAAGAAGAAAATATTGACCTAGTTGAGGTAATCTGTACATGTAGGTAGGGGCGAAGTGATTATGCATAGGTAACAAACAAACAGCCAGTGTACAAAAGGGAGGGGGGGGGGGTCAATGTAAATTGTCCAGTGGCGATTTTATGAATTGTTCAACAGTCTTATGGCTTGGGGGTAGAAGCTGTTGAGGAGCCTTTTGGTCCTAGACTTGGCGCTCCGGTACCGCTTGTTGTGTGGTAGCAGGGAAAACAGTCTATAACTTGGGTGACTGGAGTCTCTAACAATTTTATGGGCTTTCCTCTGACACCGCCTATTATATCGGTCCTGGATGGCAGGAAGCTTGGCCCCAGTGATGTTTTGGGCCTTTCACACTACCCTCTGTAGCGCCTTACAGTTAGATGCCGAGCAGTTGCCAAACCTGGCGGTGATGCAACCGGTCAGGATGCTCTCGATGGTGCAGCTGTATATCCTTTTGAGGATCTGGGGACCCATGCCAAATCTTTTCAGTCCCCTGAGGGGAAAAGGTTTTGTCGTGCTCTCTTCATGACTGTTTTGGTATGTTTGGACCATGATAGTTTGTTGGTGATGTGGACACCAAGGAACTTGACACTCTCGACCCGCTCCACTACAGCCCAGTTGATGTTAATGGGGGCCTGTTCGCCCTGCCTTTTCCTGTAGTCGACGATCAGCTTCTTAGTTTTGCTCACATTAAGGGAGAGGTTGTTGTCCTGGCACCACACTGCCAGTTCTCTGACCTCCTCCCTATAGGCTGTCTCATCATTGTCGGAAATCAGGCCTACCACTGTAGTCGTCAACAAGTTTAATGATGGTGTTGGAGTCATGTTTGGTCACACAGTCGTGGATGAACAGGGAATACAGGAGGGGACTAAGTACACACCCCTGAGGGGCCCCAGTGTTAAGGATCAGCATGGCAGACGTGTTGTTGCCTACTTTTACCACCTGGAGGCGGGCCGTCAGGAAGTCCAGGATCTAGTTGCAGAGGGAGGTGTTTAGTCGCAGAGTCCTTAGCTTAGTGATGAGCTTTGTGGGCACTATGGTATTGAATGCTGAGCTGTAGTCAATGAACAGCATTCTCACATAGGTGTTCCTTTTGTCCAGGTGAGAAAGGGCAGTTGTGGAGTGTGATTGAGATTGCATCATCTGTGGATCTGTTGGGGCAGTATGCGAATTGGAGTGGTCTAGAGTGTCTGGGAAGAGGCTGTTGATGTGAGCCATGACCAGCCTTTCAAAGCACTTCATGGCTACCGACATGAGTGCCACGGGTCGGTAATCATTTAGGCAGGTTACCTTCGCTTCCTTGGGCACAAGGACTATGGTGGTCTGCTTGATAACATGTAGGTATTAGACTTAAAGAAATGATCCCTTAACGCTGTAACATTGTTCTAGTATCATTATCACAAAGTGCCTGACATCTTTATGACATTAAGAGGGCCCGGGCTGGTCAGTGTGTCGGGGGGCAGAGATTGAAAAACAGAGGAGACATGAGAAGAGATAAATGAGAAGAGAAGCAGTAGAGACAGATGAGATGAAGAACAGAAGAAAAGGGAAGTGGTAAATCCAGGAGGGTTAAGTGCCTCTTGGCAGTAATCTGCAGATTTATAGAAGGGTCTTAAAGCCCCCCTAAAACCATGTGGAAGAGTGAGAAAGGTGAAAACGGATGGATAAGTGTGAATCATAAGAGGATGGAGAGAGAAGAGCTCTGACCACCTGTAACATTAAAACAAATACTGTATGTAGGGCCAAGAGGTAATGACAAACTACAGTAGGGTGAAAGGATGAGGATGGGGTATCAAACACACACACACACAGATGTACCACCATTACCTGAGACGAGAGTTGATTGATCATACCATGTACATTCCATTCTGGAACAGAACACTAATAAATTATTTATTCTAGAATTATCGCGCTTAGCAGAGCCACCACACTTTCCATACAAGTCGTAACGTTTTATCACAGAACAGGACAGCGTGATGAGGGAAATATAACAATGACTCAGTTGGAATCAAGCATCTCTTGACTCATATTTCTTTTGACTTTTTCCTAACTAGGCAGTTTTCCCTTACCACCATTTCCTCAGCTGGTTCTTGTGGGGTTTAGGTCTGGGGTGCTATTTAGAACTTTGTGAAAATGTATTGTACATCTATATAAGTATTCATGGGTTGCACTTCCGTCACTCGGTCACGTTGTTGCCATTGTTATCAACGTTCTACAGACGCCATAACCATATTGATGCTCAAAACTAGGGTGGGGAGTGATGACTTTAAACCAGGGCTAATGACTGTTTTGTCTAAATTACACTATAGGGACTTGGGAATACAATGACATTGTTAAAGCAGGCACATATTTAGTAGGAAACAATGTTGCCATCATTATGTTGTCAAATGTATTTATTGTCATAATTATTGTCATTAGCTAGCAAAGTTCTTCACAAATAGCTAACCAAATGCTAACATTAGCTAGCTAAAATCTGGAGGTCTCCCCTCAATCTTAGCTAGCTAGCTAACGTTATACTGTAAAGTCAATCTGGAAACATCATAAGGTTTTCCTACTAATTATATTCTTTAGAAATGTCATCATGTTTTCAAGCTACAGTAATGCACTTTAGACCAAATTTTAATCAGCGCCCAATGTGAGGATGCATTGAGTAGAATGATTAGTTGAGCATCAAACAGAACAAAACAATATTGTGACGCAACCTGCAATCCATGAATATGTGTTTGCTATATAAATCCAATTTGATTCCCATTTAATCAATCCCAGTTAGGGACTGTTATATTACTGGGTTATATTACCGCACAAGACTCATCTTCACAATATGAAGGGAGGCAGGAGTAGGGATGGAAGGAGAGAGGGATAGGGTGAAGGGTTTGTTCATCATCTGTGGAATGTTTTGCTCTTCACTGCTCAACCCTTTGACCCTTCAGTTTCTACAGTACCTCTGATTCAGGATCAAAGGGTTAGACACCAAGGGGGAATAGGAAATAGGGAGGTTCAATGCTGACCGCAGACCTATATTGCCTTCACTGTGTATCAATTTAAAATTGTAATGACATATGTGGTAATATATACAAAGGGTTACTACTGTGTGTGTGTGTGTGTGTGTGTGTGTGTGTGTGTGTGTGTGTGTGCCAGTCCATAAAGATGATTTGGCTGAGAGCAGCGCCAATCTGTTAGCACAGATTTAGTGCTTAACAGCTCAACTGACTAACAGCTACCAGTTCCTTTCCATGAGCTAATGCAATCTCGATCTAATTTCAAAAGTCACTGTGAAATACCATGCAGTAAAGCACACACACAAGCGTACATACGCGCACACACACAAGCACACATGCACGCACACACATGCACACAGACCAGAGGGCCATACTTGCGAACATTAGAAACAGTTGAAACAGTTTCTCTGTCTCAAAATGTGAATCGGCCAATTATAATCTTTGATTTTCTTGCACATGATAGAACGCTACATGATAGAACACTACATTTATCTGGTCCCATCAGATAACCTGGCACACGTTAGCCCTATGCTAAACCCTTAAAATAAGTCAACCCTTGCCATCAGAGGGATATTTTAAAAAGGGCCAATAGAGCTGTTTTTATCGCAATATCAAATAATTTCTGCGTAACATTTAAGTACCTTACTGTGATTAGTTTTCAACTAAAATTGTAATTGAGAAACAAAAATAGATTCTTAGCAAAGGGCAATTTTTCTTGAGCAAGAACTTTGTGAGGACTGTCTGGGAGTGGTCTGAGTGGGGAGGGGAAAACTTTTTTTATTGTCATGGTTCCACCTGTCACCAGAGGGCGACAGAGACCAGACTAGAGACATTAACGACACTCAGGTGTGTCCTATTTACTCATTATGATTTCCCTGTTAAAAGAGGTGTGTTTTCTGTTGTCCTTTGCTGAATCTTGATTTATGTGCTGTGTGCGTTTGTCTCCTGAGTGAGTTTGAGATTTTCCAATCCAAGATGGCGTAGCAGTCGGACGTCTTGTTGTGTCGTGTCCCTTGTATATATCGTATATATCTTTTTTTTAAACATATTTTTCTTCGCATATCTTTTAAAACATTTTGCTAAACCTCAACTTCCAAATAATCTCCTGCAACCCGCCTCACCAAATGTTGCTATTTTTTTCTGAAGTATTTATATTTACTTCGGATATTTATCCCCTCAACTGAAGCTAGCCAGCTAACTACCAGCTATCAGTCAGCAAACCATTGCTAGCGGTCTTCAGCTAACCGGTCATCAGCTAACCTTTAGCTCGGAAAGCTCTCGCCAGTTCGAACAACGCGACTCTATCCAGAGCATAACGGACCTATTATTATTATTTTATCCCCGGATTCCCACCGGATTCCCACCGCAAACGGAACATTTTCAACTGGATCTTCACAACTAGCTAACCGCAACCCCGGATGATTACTCCTGGCTAGCGTTTCCACCCACTTAGCTTGAAGCTAGCCCGGCCAGAGCTCCTGTGCTACCACCGAAGCATACTCCTGGGCTACAATATCCGGACCCACAACCGGTCTATCGATGTCACCGCATGAAGAGGCATAAACAGACTCACCCCATCGCGACGCCCCCCCAAAGGCTAACTTTCTAGCCCTTGCTATCTGCTTACTTGCTAATTCGGCCTGCTAGCTTGTTTAGCTCCGGTCCGCTAACAGCTAGCTTGTTTAGCCCCGGTCCGCTAACTGCTACCTTGTTTAGCCCCGGCCTACTAACTGTTAGCTTGTTAGCACAGGCCTGCTAACCGTCTGAATCGCCGCGTCCCAAACACTCACTGGACCCATATTTACTTTCAATCTCTTTTCGATTTTTAATTTGTTTATACCTTCCGGTAACCTGCCTCACCCAATATGATACGGAATCGCTATTATTTTTTATTTTTAGAACACACTCAAGAACCTCCAGAAGATAACCAGCTAACTAGCTGCAAGCTATTTAGTCATTGTACTCGCCAGTCCAGCTTCCCTGCCCCATCCACCGCTGCCCCCTGGACACTGATCACTTGGCTACATAGCTGATGCATGCTGGACTGTCCATTAATCACGGTACTCCATTCTGCTTGTTTATGTTTTATCTGTCGGCCCCAGCCGCACTCAGGCTCTAGGTGTAGTTAATCCGACCCTCCCTGCCTAGTCAACGCCATTTTACCTGCTGCTGTTGTGCTAGCTGATTAGCTGTTGTCTCACCTACTGTTTTAGCTACTGTTTTAGCTAGCTCTCCCAATTCAACACCTGTGATTACTGTATGCCTCGCTGTATGTCTCTCTCAAATGTCAATATGCCTTGTATACTGTTGTTCAGGTTAGTTATAATTGTTTTAGTTTACAATGGAGCCCCTAGTTCCACTCTTCATACCCCTGATACCTCCTTTGTCCCACCTCCCACACATGCGATGACCTCACCCATTACAACCAGCATGTCCAGAGATACAACCTCTCTCATCATCACCCAGTGCCTGGGCTTACCTCCGCTGCACCCGCACCCCACCATACCCCTGTCTGCGCATTATGCCCTGAATATATTCTACCATGCCCAGAAATCTGCTCCTTTTAATCTCTGTCCCCAACGCTCTAGGCGACCAGTTTTGATAGCCTTTAGCCGCACCCTCATTCTACTCCTCTGTTCCGCGGGTGATGTGGAGGTAAACCCAGGCCCTGCATGTCCCCAGGCACCCTCATTTGTTGACTTCTGTGATCGAAAAAGCCTTGGTTTCTTGCATGTCAACATCAGAAGCCTCCTCCCTAAGTTTGTTTTACTCACTGCTTTAGCACACTCTGCTAACCCTGATGTCCTTGCCGTGTCTGAATCCTGGCTCAGGAAGGCCACCAAAAATTCTGAGATTTCCATACCCAACTATAACATTTTCCGTCAAGATAGAACTGCCAAAGGGGGAGGAGTTGCAGTTTACTGCAGAGATAGCCTGCAAAGTAATGTCATACTTTCCAGGTCCATACCCAAACAGTTCGAACTACTAATTTTGAAAATTACTCTCCAGAAATAAGTCTCTCACTGTTGCCGCCTGCTACCGACCCCCTCAGCTCCCAGCTGTGCCCTGGACACCATTTGTGAATTGATTGCCCCCCATCTAGCTTCAGAGTTTGTTCTGTTAGGTGACCTAAACTAGGATATGCTTAACACCCCGGCAGTCCTACAATCTAAGCTAGATGCCCTCAATCTCACACAAATCATCAAGGAACCCACCAGGTACAACCCTAAATCTGTAAACAAGGGCACCCTCATAGACGTCATCCTGACCAACTGGCCCTCCAAATACACCTCCGCTGTCTTCAACCAGGATCTCAGCGATCACTGCCTCATTGCCTGTATCCGCTACGGAGCCGCAGTCAAACGACCACCCCTCATCACTGTCAAACGCTCCTTAAAACACTTCTGTGAGCAGGCCTTTCTAATCGACCTGGCCCGGGTATCCTGGAAGGACATTGACCTCATCCCGTCAGTTGAGGATGCCTGGTCATTCTTTAAAAGTAACTTCCTCACCATTTTAGATAAGCATGCTCCGTTCAAAAATGCAGAACTAAGAACAGATATAGCCCTTGGTTCACTCCAGACCTGACTGCCCTCGACCAGCACAAAAATATCCTGTGGCGGACTGCAATAGCATCGAATAGTCCCCGCGATATGCAACTGTTCAGGGAAGTCAGGAACCAATACACGCAGTCAGTCAGGAAAGCTAAGGCCAGCTTCTTCAGGCAGAAGTTTGCATCCTGTAGCTCCAACTCCAAAAAGTTCTGGGACACTGTGAAGTCCATGGAGAACAAGAGCACCTCCTCCCAGCTGCCCACTGCACTGAGGCTAGGTAACACGGTCACCACCGATAAATCCATGATTATCGAAAACTTCAACAAGCATTTCTCAACAGCTGGCCATGCCTTCCGCCTGGCTACTCCAACCTCGGCCAACAGCTCCGCCCCCCCCGCAGCTACTCGCCCAAACCTCTCCAGGTTCTCCTTTACCCAAATCCAGATAGCAGATGTTCTGAAAGAGCTGCAAAACCTGGACCCGTACAAATCAGCTGGGCTTGACAATCTGGACCCTCTATTTCTAAAACTATCCGCCGCCATTGTCGCAACCCCTATTACCAGTCTGTTCAACCTCTCTTTCATATCGTCTGAGATCCCCAAGGATTGGAAAGCTGCCGCAGTCATCCCCCTCTTCAAAGGGGGAGACACCCTGGACCCAAACTGTTACAGACCTATATCCATCCTGCCCTGCCTATCTAAGGTCTTCGAAAGCCAAGTCACCAAACAGGTCACTGACCATCTCGAATCCCACCATACCTTCTCCGCTGTGCAATCTGGTTTCCGAGCCGGTCACGGGTGCACCTCAGCCACGCTCAAGGTTCTAAACGATATCATAACCGCCATCGATAAAAGACAGTACTGTGCAGCCGTCTTCATCGACCTTGCCAAGGCTTTCGACTCTGTCAATCACCATATTCTTATCGGCAGACTCAGTAGCCTCGGTTTTTCGGATGACTGCCTTGCCTGGTTCACCAATTACTTTGCAGACAGAGTTCAGTGTGTCAAACCGGAGGGCATGCTGTCCGGTCCTCTGGCAGTCTCTATGGGGGTGCCACAGGGTTCAATCCTCGGGCCGACCCTTTTCTCTGTATATATCAATGATGTTGCTCTTGCTGCGGGCGATTCCCTGATCCACCTCTACGCAGACGACACCATTCTATATACTTCCGGCCCGTCCTTGGACACTGTGCTATCTAACCTCCAAACGAGCTTCAATGCCATACAGCACTCCTTCCGTGGCCTCCAACTGCTCTTAAACGCTAGTAAAACCAAATGCATGCTTTTCAACCGTTCGCTGCCTGCACCCGCACGCCTGACCAGCATCACCACCCTGGATGGTTCTTGAATATCTTGAATATGTGGACATCTATAAGTACCTAGGTGTCTGGCTAGATTGTAAACTCTCCTTCCAGACTCATATCAAACATCTCCAATCGAAAATCAAATCAAGAGTCGGCTTTCTATTCCGCAACAAAGCCTCCTTCACTCACGCCGCCAAACTTACCCTAGTAAAACTGACTATCCTACCGATCCTCGACTTCGGCAATGTCATCTACAAAATTGCTTCCAACACTCTACTCAGCAAATTGGATGCAGTTTATCACAGTGCCATCCGTTTTGTCACTAAAGCACCTCATACCACCCACCACTGCGACTTGTATGCTCTAGTCGGCTGGCCCTCACTACATATTCGTCGCCAGACCCACTGGCTCCAGGTCATCTACAAGTCCATGCTAGGTAAAGCTCCGCTTATCTCAGTTCACTGGTCACGATGGCAACACCCATCCATAGCACGCGCTCCAGCAGGTGTATCTCACTGATCATGCCTAAAGCCAACACCTCATTTGGCCGCCTTTCGTTCCAGTTCTCTGCTGCCTGTGACTGGAACGAATTGCAAAAATCGCTGAAGTTGGAGACTTTTATCTCCCTCACCAACTTCAAACATCTGCTATCTGAGCAGCTAACTGATCGCTGCAGCTGTACATAATCGGTAAATAGCCCACCCATTTTTACCTACCTCATCCCCATACTGTTTTTATTTATTTACTTTTCTGCTCTTTTGCACACCAATATATCTACCTGTACATGACCATCTGATCATTTATCACTCCAGTGTTAATCTGCAAAATTGTAACTATTCACCTACCTCCTCATGCCTTTTGCACACAATGTATATAGACTCTCTTTTTTTTCTACTGTGTTATTGACTTATTAATTGTTTACTCCATGTGTAACTCTGTGTTGTCTGTTCACACTGCTATGCTTTATCTTGGCCAGGTCGCAGTTGCAAATGAGAACTTGTTCTCAACTAGCCTACCTGGTTAAATAAAGGTGAAATAAAAAATAAAACAATTTTTTTTTGTGTGTTTGTGTTACTGTGATCCTTCCGTTACCATTTCTCAGTATTATCCTTAAACGCGGATTCCTCGTCTCTTCTCTGCACCTGGATCCATCCTCACCATGGCGCACTTATTGGTCTATTAACTAATTTACCACATGGTGATGTCACCATGGAAGGCCAAAACTCCATCCCACCAAAACATTTCAAGCGGTCTTTTCGAACAGCCCTTACAATAAAAGGGTATTCTCATAATTTTCAGTTTTATTACAACCTCATAGTGTGTAAATATACAGTACCATTCAAAAGTTTGGACACACCTACTCATTCCAGGGGCTTTCTTTATTTTTACTGTTTTTTACATTGCAGAACAATAGAGAAGACATCAAAAATATTAAATAACACATAAGGAATCATGTATTAGCCAAGAAAGTGATAAACAAATCCAAAATATATTTTATATCTGAGATTATTCAAAGTAGCCAACCTTTGCCTTGACATCACCATGTCATGCCCTGCTCTGTTTCACCTTTCCTTGTGCTTGTCTCCATCCCCTCCAGGTGTCGCCCATCTTCCCCACTTAATGACCTGAGGTTTATACCTGTGTTTTCTGTCTGTCTATGCCAGTTCGTCTTGTTTGTCAAGCTTACCAGCAGTTGTCCTGTCAGCTCCTGTCTTTTCCCAGCCTCTCTTTTTCTCGTCCTCCTGCTTTTTGACCCTTCCCTGTACCCGGCCCCCTGACTCCTCTGCCTGACCCTGAGCCTGCTTACCATCCTGTACCTTTGCTCCACCTCTGGATTAGTGAACTTTGCCTGTCGCTGAGCCTGCCTTCCGTCCTAAACCTTTGCTCCTACTCTGAATTATCGACCCTTGACCTGTCGTTTGCCTGCCCCTGTTGTTACAATAAACATGGTTACTTCACACAGTCTGCACTTGAGTCTTACCTTGATACCTGATAGTATGAACTGGCCATGACTGACCCAGCAGACTTGGTAGGCACGAGGAGTTGCTTCGCAGTCTGATGGAAGGGCTCCAGGCCGTGGCCGAATGTCACGACCTAGCATTGGACGCATTGTGGCAGCAATTCCGTGGGTTGCCTACTAGGCAACCATGACGGTAACCTCCCAGCCCCTCTGTAACCTGGCTGGTAGCTTCGCCGTCACCCCTGTTTCCCGTGAACCCCGCTTACCTCCCCCGGAGCGCTATGATGGAGATTTCAGAACCGGCCGGGCCTTTCTCTCCCAGTGCTCCCTTGTTTTCGAGCTGCATCTGTTTTCATTCCACTCCGGGGGGCAGTCGCCTGCGCCACGGTGGTTTGGGAGCAACAATCTGCCGTCTGCCTCAGTCTGGAGGTATTCAAAAGTTTGAGGCTCCGGTGTCTGGGAGAGAGGCTGTCCGGAAGTTACAGCAGCTTCGGCAGGACACCCTCAGTGTGGCAGACTGTGGTGGCGTTCTGCACGCTAGCAGCGGAGGGAACCTGGAACCCGGAAGCGCTGTTCGACACGTTCCTGCACCGATTATCGGAGGAGGTAAAGGATGAGCTAGCAGCCTGAGAACTGCCGCCGCATATCAATTCACTCATCATTTTAACCATCCGGATTGATGGTCGGTTACGGGAACGTAGGAGGGAGAAAAGGTCCGATTGCAGTCCCAATCGCTCACTCAGGGATCCCACCTTGCAGCTGATGCACTCTGGAAGTCTCCGGTGTCTACGTCCCCGAGAGGACCCGATCTTACCCAAGTCCCTCCAAGAGCCTCCGGAGACTGCCGACTCACCTCTTCCCGAGCCGATGTAGCTCGGCAGGGCTAGGCTGTCTCCAGCTGACTGTGTAAGCAGACTTGAGACCCAGAGTTGTCTGTATTGCGGTACTTCCGGTCATTTTGTGTCTACCTGTCCCTTCAAGAGACCTAGCTTATTCGTTGTAGTGAGTACACTGGTGGGTCTTAAAGAAAATGGTCTTGTTTGTCAAGCTTACCAGCAGTTGTCCTGTCAGCTCCTGTCTTTTCCCAGTCTCCCTTTTTCTCGTCCTCCTGGTCTTTGACCCTTGTCTGTCCTGACCCTGTACCCGCCCGCCAGACCACTCTGTCTGCCTGCTGTCCTGTACCTTTGCTCCTGCTCTGGATTATCGACCCCTGCTTGCCTTGACCTATCATTTTCCTGCCCCTCTAACAATAAACATTCTTACTTCACACAGTCTGCACTTGGGTCTTACCTTGACACCTGATACGCCATGTGGTAAATTAGTTAATATAGCAAAAGGTTGGACACAGGTGCAAAGAACTCCTTCAAGACTGTTGGAAGAGCTGGTTGAGAGAATGCCAAGAGTGTACAAAGCTGTCATCAAGGCAAAGGGTGGCTACTTTGAAAAATATAAAATATACTTTGATTTTTTTTTCAACACTGTTTTTGGCTACTGCATGATTCCATGTGTTATTTCATAGTTTTGGTGTCTTCGCTTGTTTCATGAGATGAAATAAAAGCTCCCAGAAATGTTCCATACGCACAAAAATATTTGTTGCACACATTTGTTTACATCCATGTCAGTGAGCATTTCTGCTTTGCCAAGATAATCCATCCACCTGATATGCATGGCATATCAAGAAACTGATCAATCAGCATGATCATTACACAGGTGCACCTTGTGCTGGAGACAAAAGGCCACTCTAAATTAAACTGTGCAGATTTGTCACAACACAATACCACAGATATCTCAAGTTGAGGGAGCGTGCAATTGGTCTGCGTGCAGGATTGTCCGCCAGAGAATTGAATATTAATTTTTATTTACCATAAGCTGCCTCCAAAATCGTTTTAGAGAATTTGGCAGTACGTCCAACCAGCCTCACAACCGCAGACCATGTGTAACCACGCCAGTGTACTGCGAGCATGTGCTGACCAACTGGCATGTCTTCACTGACATTTTCAACCTCTTCCTGTCTGAGTCTGTAATACCAACATGTTTCAAGCAGACCACTATAGTCCCTGTGCCCAAGAACACTAAGGTAACCTGCCTAAATGACTACCGACCTGTAGCACTCACGTCTGTAGCCATGAAGTGCTTTGAAAGGCTGGTCATGGCTCACATCTACACCATTATCCCAGAAACCTTAGACCCACTCAAATTTGCATACCACACCAACAGATCCACAGATGATGCAATCTCTATTACACTCAATACTGCCCTTTCACACCTGGACATAAGGAACACCTATGTGAAAATGCTATTCATTGACTACAGCTTAGCATTCAACACCACAGTGTCCTCAAAGCTCATCAATAAGCTAAGGACCCTGGGACTAAACACCACCCTCTGCAACTGGATCCTGGACTTCCTGACGGGCCTCCTACAGGTGGTAAGGGTAGGTAACAACACATCTGCCACGCTGATCCTCAACACGGGGGCCCCTCGGGTGCGTGCTCAGCCCCCTCCTGTACTCCCTATTGACTCATGACTG
Source organism: Oncorhynchus tshawytscha (assembly GCF_018296145.1). NCBI lineage: Eukaryota > Metazoa > Chordata > Actinopteri > Salmoniformes > Salmonidae > Oncorhynchus > Oncorhynchus tshawytscha. The sequence continues at coordinate 10,838,164 of NC_056443.1, read as the reverse complement.
CACAGCCAAGCATGACTCCAACACCATCATTAAGTTTGCTGATGACACAACAGTGGTAGGCCTGATCACCGGCAACGATGAGACGGCCTATAGGGAAGAGGATAGAGACCTGATCGTGTGGTGCAAGGACAACAACCTCTCCCTCAATGTAAACAAGACAAAGGGGATGATTGTGGACTACAGGAAAAGGAGGACCGAGCACACCCCTATTTTTATCGACAGGGCTGTAGTGGAGCAGGTTGAGAGTTTCATGTTCCTTGGTGTCCACATCACCAACAAACTAACATGGTCCAAGCACACCAAGACAGTTGTGAAGAGGGCACGACAAAACCTATTCCACTCAGGAGACTGAAAAGATTTGGCATGGGTCCTCAGATCCTCAAAAGGTTTTACAGCTGCACCAACGAGAGCATCCTGATGGGTTGCATCACTGCCTGGTTTGGCAACTGCTCGGCCTCCAACCACAAGGCACTACAGAAGGTAGTGCGTACGGCCCAGTACATCACCGGGGCCAAGCTTCCTGCCATCCAGGACCTCTATACCAGTCGGTGTCAGTGGAAGGCCCTAAAAATTGTCAGAGACTCCAACCACCCTAGTCATAGACTGTGCTCTCTGCTACCGCATGGCAAGTGGTACCGGAGCGCCAAGTCTCGGTCCAAGAGGCTCCTAAATAGCTTGTACCCCCAAGCCATAAGACTCTTGAACCCCCCTCCCGGAATGCTGGCTCTGTTATTATCCATGAATAGTCTCTTTAATAATTCTACTTACACGTACATATTACCTCGACACCGGTGGCCCTGCACATTGACATTGACTCTGTACCCCCTGCTATTGTTATTTACTGATGCTCTTTAATTATTTGTTATTCTTATTTCTTGCTTTTTTGGTTAAGGGCTTGTAAGTAAGCATTTCGATAGACCTGTTATATTCGGCTTATGTGACAAATACAATTTTATTTGATCTGATTTGAACTCGGTAAAATCATTGAAATTGTTTCATGTTGCATTTATATTTTTGTTCAGTAAATATTTATACTCTTAGACATTGCTTGTTCTTAATTCTGTTATTTTAATTTTAGATGTGTGTATTGTTAGACATTACTGCACTGTTAGAGCTAGGAACACAAGCATTTCACTACACCCACAATAACATCTGCTAAATATGTGTATGCGAAAATAACATTTTGATTTGAATGATTTGTCCACTGCTTGCAGTGAGAGTCTGACATGCCTAATGACTGGCCGGCTTCATAAATCCATGTACTCTGACATTCCCATTACTCTAACAGTATATTACGTAACTCACCATCTGCAATCTGGCCTTCTTTCTCAGGTTCCGACGCTTTGAAATGAGAAACACGTTCTTCCGTGAGAGCCGCATCGCATCCCTCTCTCCTGGTTTTCACTCTCTGCATATAGATTAAACATTAGAATTGTTGTAAGGACCTTGCTTCACTGTCTGATGGAAGGGTTCCAAGGACCTTGTAAGGCTACAGGGACAATGTTGTAATTCAGATGAGAAGAACTATGTAAGGAGTTTTTCACACAACCTACACATGTTGTATCTTACGTTAGTTGACAAGAGAGGTGGATGACCTGACCAGGGATCATTTTCAGCAGTCAGAGGGAGGCAGTGCCATGGGGTGGGCAGGTAGAAAGATAGACATCTCAATACTTGAGAGGAGATAAGATGACGCAATCTCATGTGCCTTGTGCGTCTCTACTGTAATGTGGAAACGACGCTCTTTTTTTGCTCCACAAAATTGGATTAATTAGATTTGCATTGTAGTCATTTAGCAGACGGTCTTATCCAGAGCGATGTACAGTTTAGTGCGTTCATCTTAAAGAGGCAATCAGCAATTGCTAAACCCATTTTTGGACTTATACATGAAGAAGGTGTACCCATTGATTCTTGAAGAACATAACTCAACTGCCGTACCACTTCAGAACCCAAAATATACGCTTTTTTTACTCCGATGTTGGTAGACACAGTAAATGCAAACACTTTATAGCCTAAAAACATGGTTAAAACTACAGTGCGTTTAGAAAGTATTCAGACCCCTTGACTTTTTCTACATTTTGTCACGTTACGGCCTTATTCTAAAATTGATTAAATAAATGTTTTTCCTCAGCAATCTACAAACAATACCCCACAACGGCAAAGAGGAAACAGGTTTTTAGAAATCTTTGCAAATGTATTTTAAAAAATAAAAAATTAAATACCTTATTTATATAAGTATTCAGACCCTTTGCTATGAGACTCGATGTTGAGCTGCGGTGCAGCCTGTTGCCAATGCTCATCCTTGATGTTTCTACATCTTGATTGGAGTCCAGCTGTGGTAAATTCAATTGATTGGAAATTATTTGGAAAGGCACACACCTGTCTATATAAGGTCCCACAGTTGACAGTGCATGTCAGAGCAAAAACCAAGCAATGAGGTCGAAGAAATTGTCCATAGAGCTCCGAGACAGGATTGTGTCGAGGCAAGGTTCTGGGGAAGGGTACCAAAAAATGTCTGCAGCATTGAATGTCCTCAAGAACACAGTGGCCTCCATCATTCTTAAATGTAATAAGTTTGGAAGCACCAAGACTCTTCCTAGAGCTGGCCAAATAGAGCAATTGGGAGAGAAGGACCTTGGATAGGAAGGTGACCAAAAACTCGATGGTCACTCTGACAGAGCTCTAGAGTTCCTCTGTGGAGATGGGAGAACCTTCCAGAAGGACAACCAAATCTGCAGCACTCCACCAATCAATCCTTTATGGTTGAGTGGCCAGATGGAAGCCACTCCTCAGTAAAAGGCACATGACAGTCCGCTTGGAGTTTTCCTAAAGGCACCTAAAGACTCTGACTCTCTGGTCTGATTAAAACAAGATTGAACTCTTTGGCCTGAATACCAAGCATCACGTCTGGAGGAAACCTGGCACCATCCCTATGGTGAAGTATGGTGATGGCAGTATCATGCTGTGGGGATATTTTTCAGCGGCAGGGACTGGGAGACTAGCCAGGATTGAGGGAAAGATGAACTGAGCAATGTACAGAGAGATCTTTGATGAAAACCCACTCCAGAGCTCTCAGGACTTCAGACTGGGCGAAGATTCACCTTCCAACGGGACAACAACCCTAAGCACACAGCCAAGACAACGCAGGAGTGGCTTTGGGACAAGTCTCTGAATGTCCTTGAGCGGCGCAGCCAGAGCCCAGACTTCAACCCGATCAAACATTTCTGGAGAGACCTGAATAATGGAGAAACTCCCCAAATAGAGGTGTGCCAAGCTTGTAGTGTCCTACCCAAGAAGACTCGATGCTAAAGGTGCTTCAACAAAGTACTGACTAAAGGGTCTGAATAAGTATGTAAATGTGATATTTCAGTTGTTTATTTTTCATAAATTAGCAAACATTTCTAAAAACCTGTTTTTGCTTTGTCATTATGGGGTATCGTGTGTAGATTGATGAGGGGGATAACATATTCGATCTATTTTAGAATAAGGCTGCAATGTAACAAAATGTGGATAAAGTCAAGGGGCCTGAATATTTTCTGAAGGCACTGTATGGGTTTGATATCATGTATGGTCAGTCCTTGCATCTATAGCTCTGTCTTTGAATTTGAAATTTGTTACATTTCTCCAGCCCCTTCCCCCCCAGCTTTTTACCGAAACATTGGTGGGGAATTGGCTTTGTTATTGTTTCATCTCCTGATTGCTGCTTTAAGATAGCTAGGTGGGACAACGTCATGTCACAGTCCTAGTAAGTACATTTTTTTCCTCAATAAAATAGGTATCAGCAAAGTCTGAGCTACTAAAGGTGGGGGAAAAGTCAAGTGTGAGTGTTTGTTCAAATCATTTTGTGAACTGTCTTTCCAAACTTCTTAATTACTGGATCTATTCCAGTATTCTCACACCCTTTTCAACTAATCATGAACTTGATGATTAGTAGATCTGTTGAATCAAGTGTGCTTACTAGAATAGAACAAATAAGTTGAACTGAATGGGGTACTGGAGGAGAGGACTAAAACCCTGAGCTAGCCCATTTTTACACATTTCTAAGCCCTCTATTACAGTTGTAAGTAATCTCTAACTAATCTCTATGGGCGGGTCACAGTGGTGAAATCTGAGCAATTATACAGGTTATCATCAGAGAACATCTACCTCATCATCAACCCTACCGAAACACCACCACCTCCAACAAATCCCCACACAAACACAGCCTGCTTCCCTTCACATCTGCGGACCCCCACACATGCGCAAACACATACACACACCAACACACACACACAGTGTGTCATCTCCAGAAATAGATCACAATAAGTATAAATTGGGCCCCTTGGGTGGAGGGGGGGGGGCAGATCTGCGTGGGGTCAGGAACATTTACATACGGGGAACATCGAAGCCAACGATGTTACTGTAGCTAGCGAATTTATCTATACTCCCAATTTGACCTATATATCCTACATTAATGCATTGTGTTGTGGACACCTGGTGCTCGGGCAATCAGCCTGGGTTTCTCATACATTCCCCAAGGTCCCAGGGGTGATGAGAGCAGTAGTGTGTTATTCCAGAAACTTCACACAGTACATATAGTTCACCATGCAGGAGAGTATGCGAACACAGGCTTCACATACACGCATGCTCACATACAGAGACAGAGGGGGAGACAGAGAAAGAGTGCTCTGAATCGACTGTGCATAGAACATGAATGAGTGATGTCATATGTCAGAATGCAATATAATAGAAAACCTTTTATTGTCCACAACAATTGGGAAAAGTCCCTCTGGCTTCACAGTAATATGATAAACATCACAGAAAAACAATATTATGTGACATCACAAGCATTTCCCTGCACTCCCATTAACATCTGATAACTATGTGTATGTGATTTGAACATCATCATCAAGATCATCTCAAAGACAAAAATGTGTCACCTTACAAGTTTTTAAATGTTTATTGATACCTTTTCAATAAGGATTCCTAGAGACATGATAAGTAAATGGATATGGAATACTGACCAGTAGCGCATTGTGAATATTTACGCACAAATTGCACCATTGGTTATTGGGGTTTGCAGTACAGCATCTGGAGACATATACGTGGGAAAACCTCAGTGTGTTCCCTATTTACTTGTGAGTGGTAACGAGTCTTTCAGAGAAATTCCACCCATGCAAACTATTATGTTTTCCATATATTCTGTTTCTCCCTGCTGTTGTTTTTGTATCCAAGGCTGTTTAGCGGAGGTTGGAGATATGGGGGTGGTCTCATTGGTATAAAAGGATTTAAAAAGGGTTGGTGGCGACTGCGCACAGATACAGTTTCACACCATGTGCTTCAAATCTTTGGCAAGCCAACACATATGTCGGTCTGTGCGCAATGAGCGAGTCTTCGTAGACGATAGACTCTAAGTAATTGCTTAAATTTAAAACTCACACGTTCTCAATGCAGGCAGGTGGCAGCGGGTGATCGTGCGCGCGGATGTATTCAGTACAGCCAGAAACATCTCCGGAGGCGCACTTTTCCATTCACAGAGCTCACTCAACCTCATGGATGACATTTTGAAGATAGGCTTCGACCCCACGAGCAAGCCGGTGTTGATGGAGGATAAAAGGAACGACACTGGCGCTCTTGGGAACTCCAGCGACCCGTTTGGCCGGAACGAGGAGGTCGCCAAGATCGAGATCACAATGCTTAGCGTGACATTCGTCGTGGCTGTGGTGGGGAACCTGAGCGTGCTGCTGGCCATGTACATGAGCCGACGCAAGCCCTCGCGCATGCACCTGTTCATGAAGCATCTGAGCCTCGCGGACTTGGTAGTGGCCTTTTTCCAGGTGCTACCGCAGCTCTGTTGGGAGATCACCTTCCGCTTCTACGGGCCCGACTTCCTGTGCCGCATCGTCAAGCACCTGCAGGTGCTAGGGATGTTCGCGTCCACCTACATGATGGTGATGATGACGCTGGACCGCTACATCGCCATCTGTCACCCGATGCAGACCCTTCACCAGCCCACGCAGCGCGCCTATATGATGATCGGGGCCACCTGGGTGTGTAGTCTTGCCCTGAGCATGCCCCAGTATTTTATCTTTTCCCTGAGCGAGGTCCACCCGGGCTCGGCCGTGTATGACTGCTGGGGACACTTCATCCAGCCGTGGGGCGTGCGCGCCTACATCACCTGGATCACCGTGGGCATCTTCCTCGTGCCCGTGGCCGTGCTCATGCTCTGCTACGGCTTCATCTGCCGGTCCATCTGGCGGAACATAAAGTACAAGACCCAGAAGGGCACTAGCGTGATGGCACTTGCGACTAAGAATGGGCTGATCGGGACGAGTTCAGTCAGCAGCGTCACCACCATCTCGCGCGCCAAGCTGCGCACAGTGAAAATGACTTTCGTGATCGTGCTGGCGTACGTGGTGTGCTGGGCTCCGTTTTTCACCGTGCAGATGTGGTCGGTGTGGGATGAGAGCTTCTCGTGGGTAGGTAAGTGTTATATTTGGGCTCTGTGCGGTGAGTCATTGGCAGCGCGCGCTGGTGCCATGTCTCCGTTCATTGTGTGACACGTTAAGTGTTTTAAAACATTACATTATTGCTTAGGCCTATTTACTCAATAAGTTGGTATTAGTGCACAGCTTCAGCATATATTTTATGCATTACCCCAGGGGTTTCCCTAAAAGCTGATTCACTGCTCTCCAAAATGTTATTCAGTTTACCACGGACATAGTGAGACAACAACTGTATAACTCCTCCTCAGATACATAGACCAAACTGAAACAAATAGGCTATACATACAGTAGGCTATACATACAGTAGGCTATACATACAGTAGGCTATACATACAGTAGCCTATACATACTTAGGCTATAGGCTGTGCAAACTGGAGACCTGGGGTACATTATTGTGACCACAATGGAATAACCGCGAACAAAATCTTACTGGGAGTAATTTGATTATATGTTCTGTGCATGTGAGTTAGCTCATAATTCATTGCCTTGATGATGTGTGAATGTAGCTGATGTTATTCCTTTTGTGGTAGCTTGAATTATCGGACAGTGCGCAATATAGAAAAACAGCAGAATCACCTAAAGGGCATACATAAGTGTTAGACACGTTCCATATAACGCAACCGTTGTGTAGGTGTGACAGATAGTTATGAAAACGACCATCGGTCTCCAAAAGTTAATAAAATATTTTGCTGGCGAGTCAGTGACCTGTCAGACCCAGTGGCTTGCCGAGATTCCTTCGAGAATACGCATAAATCAGGGCTGTCCAACCCTGTTCCTGGACGCTGCTTGAAAAGCTGAATCAGGTTAGTTACAACTGGGGTTGGAGTGAAAACCTACAGGAGGGTAGCTCTTCAGGAACAGGGTTGGACAGCCCTGGCATAAATAGTGTGCCACTGCTAGTAGATAAAACAGAACGCTTGAATGTTTTCTCCTTCCCTGACTGGCCGACACCCCCTCTTCCCCGTTTCTCTCTCTCCAGACTCCGAGAACACCGCAGTCACCCTCTCGGCTCTGCTGGCCAGTCTGAATAGCTGCTGTAACCCGTGGATCTACATGATCTTCAGCGGCCACCTCCTCTCTGACATGGTGCACTGTCTGCCGTGCTGCCGGGGGCTGCTCCACAAATTCGGCCATCAAGACTCGAACAGCAGCATCCGCCGCACCACACTCCTGACCCGGGTACCGGCCCTACCCCATCGGAGCTCAGAGAAAAGCTCTTGCAAAGATTGCTTCCACAACTCCCACAGGAACTGTCAATCAATCCCGGTGTCTTAACCGGGTACTCACACTGTCCATATATATATATTGTGCATGTGGTTCTTGCGCAACGCCACAGTGATGAAGGCTATCATAAGTTTAGGGGGAGGCTTAATGGAAACAGAGTCAGTGCATCCATCTCTCCTGGAGCTTGTGTTTCTGCTCGGAGAGGTGTTCAACCTGTAAGTGGAAATGTGGTAGGCTATAGGAATACCTAGGCTATAACTAGGTTATCCTGTCTCTTCTTGCTAAATGTGAACTGACTGTCAGGAGGCATCTAAAACCCAGACAGTGCTAATATTTATGCTCTTACAAGCTCTTATGGGCCCACACTCATGCAGCGATCAGAATCGTTGCCATTAACCGGTCATTCCAAATGAACCGAGTGGTCTGTCAGTATGTGTTGTTCAATAACTAATCATATGCCTAATATACACAACCGTTAAAGGTTTGGGGTCATTTAGAAATGTCCTTGTTTTTGAAAGAAAAGCATTTTTTTTGTCCATTAAAATAACATCAAATTGATCAGAACTACACTGTAGACATGGTTAATGTTGTAAATTACTATTGTAGCTGGAAACGGCAGATTTTTTAGGGAATAGCGACGTTGGCGTACAGAGGCCCATTATCAGCAACCATCACTCCTGTGTTTCAATGGCACGTTGTGTTAGCTAATCCAAGTTTATCATTTTAAAAGGCTAATTGATCATTAGAAAACCCTTTTGCAATGATGTTAGCACAGCTGAAAACTGTTGTCCTGATTAAAGAAGCAATACAACTGGCCTTCTTTAGACTAGTTGAGTATGTGGAGCATCAGCAAGAGTGGGTTCGATTATAGGCTCAAAATGGCCAGAAACAAAGCACTTCTGAAACTCATCATTCTATTCTTGTTCTGAGAAATGAAGGCTATTCCATGCGAGAAATTGCCAAGAAACTGAAGATCTCGTACAACGCTGTGTACTACTCCCTTCACAGAACAGTGCAAACTGGCTCTAACCAGAATAGAAAGAGGAGTGGGAGGCCCCGGGGCACAACTGAGCAAGAGGACAAGTGCATTAGAGTGTCTAACTTGAGAAACAGACACGTCATAAGTCCTCAAATGGCAGCTTCATTAAATAGTACCTGCAAAACATCAGTCTCAACGTCAACAGTGAAGAAGCGACTCCGGGATGCTGGCCTTCCAGAGTAGCAAAGAAAAAGCCATATCTCAGACTGGCCAATAAAAATAAAATATTAAGATGGGCAAAAGAACAGACACTGGACAGAGATATGGCTTTTTCTTTGCAGCTCTGACTAGAAGGCCAGCATCCCGGAGTTGCCTCTTCACTGTTGACGTTGAGACTGGTGTTTTGCGCTTACTATTTAATGAAGCTGCCAGTTGAGGACTTGTGATGCATCTGTTTCTCAAACTAGACGCTCTAATGTACTTGTCCTCTTGCTCAGTTGTGCACCGGGGCCTCCCACTCCTCTTTCTATTCTGGTTAAAGCCAGTTTGCGCTGTTCTGTGAAGGAGGTAGTACACAGCGTTGTACGAGATCTTCAGTTTCTTGTCAATTTGTTGCATGGAATAGCCTTCATTTCTCATAACAAGAATAGACTGATGAGTTTCAGAATAAAGTTATTTGTTTCTGGCCATTATGATCCTGTAATCGAACCCACAAATGCTGTTGCTCCAGATACTCCACTAGTCTATTGCTTCTTTTTTTAATAATATTTTTTTAATTTATTATATCCCCTTTTTCGTGGTATCCCATTTGTAGTAGTTACTGTCTTGTCTCATCGCTGCAACTCCCGTACGGACTCGGGAGAGGCGAAAGTCGAGAGCCATGCATCCCAACCAAGCCACACCCAACCAAGCCACACTGCTTCTTGACACAACGCACATCCAACCCAGAAGCCAGCCGCACCAATGTGTCGGAGGAAACACGTACACCCTGCCGGCCAAACCCTCCTTAACCCGGACGATGCTGGGCCAATTGTGTGCCGCCTCCTGGGCCTCCTGCGACAGAGCCTGGGCTCAAACCCAGAATCTCTGGTGGCACAGCTAGCACTGCGATGCAGTGCCTTAGATCACTGGGCCACCCGGGAGGCCCAGTCTTATTGGTTCTTTAATCAGGACAACAGTTTTCAGCTGTGCTAACATAATTGCAAAAGGGTTTTCTAATGGTCAATTAGCCTTTTAAAATGATAAACTTGGATTAGCTAACACAATGTGCCATTGGAACACATTATTGTTGGTTGCTGATAACTGGCCTATGTAGATTTCCATAAAAATTGTGCAGTTTCCAGCAACAATAGTCATTTACAACATTAACAATGTTTACACTGTATTTCTAATCAATTTGATGTTATTTTAATGGGCAAAAAATGTGCTTTCCTTTCAAAAACAAGGACATTTCTAAGTGACCCCAAACGTTTGAAGGTAGTGTATGGTAATTGCACTTTTTGACAGGTTGACTGTGACTTAATGATTGTTTGGTTATGTTTAGGTTTACAGCACATTGTCCCATTAAATGGTTATAAAATGTTTATAAAAGGTTTAACAAAAAACAATAATATACTGGCACACATCACTCTTCTCTCTCCCTTCATCTCCCCCAATGGACCACTGTTCTCCCCTCTCCCTTCATCTCCCCCAATGGACCACTGTTCTCCCCTCTCCCTTCATCTCCCCCAATGGACCACTCCCCTCTCCCTCATCTCCCCCAATGGACCACTGTTCTCCCCTCTCCCTTCATCTCCCCCAATGGACCACTGTTCTCCCCTCTCCCTTCATCTCCCCCAATGGACCACTGTTCTTCTCTCTCCCTTCATCTCCCCCAATGGACCACTCTTCTCTCTCCCTTCATCTCCCCCAATGGACCACTGTTCTCCCCTCTCCCTTCATCTCCCCCAATGGACCACTGTTCTCCCCTCTCCCTTCATCTCCCCCAATGGACCACTGTTCTCCCCTCTCCCATCTCATCTCCCCCAATGGACCACTGTTCTCCCCTCTTCCTTCATCTCCCCCAATGGACCACTGTTCTCCCCTCTTCCTTCATCTCCCCAATGGACCACTGTTCTCCCCTCTCCCTTCATCTCCCCCAATGGACCGCTCTTCTCTCTCCCTTCATCTCCCCCAATGGACCACTGTTCTCCCCTCTTCCTTCATCTCCCCCAATGGACCACTGTTCTCCCCTGTCCCTTCATCTCCCCCAATGGACCACTGTTCTCCCCTCTCCCTTCATCTCCCCCAATGGACCACTGTTCTCCCCTCTCCCTTCATCTCCCCCAATGGACCACTGTTCTCCCCTCTCCCTTCATCTCCCCCAATGGACCACTGTTCTCCCCTCTCCCTTCATCTCCCCCAATGGACCACTGTTCTCCCCTCTCCCTTCATCTCCCCCAATGGACCACTGTTCTCCCCTCTCCCTTCATCTCCCCCAATGGACCACTGTTCTCCCCTCTCCCTTCATCTCCCCCAATGGACCACTGTTCTCCCTCTCATCTCCCCCAATCATCCCCTCCCCTTCAATGGACCACTGTTCTCCCCTCTCCCTTTATCTCCCCCAATGGACCACTGTTCTCCCCTTCTCCCCCCAATGGACCACTTCATCTCCCCCCCAATGGACCACTGTTCTCCCCTCTCCCTTCATCTCCCCCAATGGACCACTGTTCTCCCCTCTCCAATTCAAGCCCTTCACTCCATCTTTCTGAAGTATGGTGGTGTTTCTTTCATTGACTCTCCATCATCCCTCAGGGGTTTTCAGTCTGTGAGAGTTAATACGCTTGAAATTGGTCAGTTCGTTGTTGAGTGTTCTGTGGGGAGTGTCGAGGAGTGACACTGGACCCTGGGTTCCATTCCATTTGAAATACATTCCATTCAAAATACATTTAGATAAGAGCCATGCATTGATGTTTGATGTTGTTGTAAACATATGTGATTTATTTGAAATGCACAGTGTGTCTCAAAACAAATATCACTATTTCCTTTGTACTTTAGGTATTTCATGGCGTCATCTCAATGTGACCTCTTTCACCTGTACATATTGCGTCTGAGATTGTAGGACGTTATGCTGTGAAGGGTGGCAGGTAGCCTAGTGGTTAGAGTATTGGACCCGTATCCGAAAGGTTGCTGGATCGAATCCCCAAACTGACGAGGTAAATATCTGGTGTTCTACTCTTGAACAAGGCAGCCATCATTGTAAATAAGAGTTTGTTCTTAACTGACTTGCCTAGTTAAATAAAAATATATGGAATATGTGATCTGGCATGAGACTGTATGTTTTCAGATGTCACAAGAGCTCCACACCTAAACCTAGGCTTATACCAGTTATACTAAACATGTACATACACAGACAGAGTTCATTCTTAACAGATGTTTATTTTATTTTACATCTTACATATCAAGTACATATTCAACAGAGAGGGAGCGAGAGAGAGAGAGAGAGAGAGAGTGTGTGTGTGTATATATGATTGTGTGACATTAAGAGCAGATACAAACCATACACAGCCATGTTACAGAACCAGGCTGACTATGTATTGATATCACATACAGTGCACTCAGCTTATAGTGAATTCAGTTATATCAGAACTCAGGATAAACCCAGATGCAGACAGCTAGAGTCACAGATGTTTATTGACCAAAACAGGAGGCAGGCAAAGACAGGTCAATAGCAGGCAGAGGTCTGTAATCAAGGTCAGAGTCAGGCAGGTACAGAACAACAGGCAGGGTCAGGGCAGGCAGAATGGTCAGAACTGGGGAAACTAGGAAACAGAACTTGAGAAAGCAGGGAGACGGGAAAACACACTGGTAAGACCTGACAAGACAAAACGAACTGGCAACAGACAAACAGAGAACACAAATATAAATACACTGGGGATAATGAAGAAGATGGGCGACACCTGGAGGGGGGTGGAGACAAGCACAAAGACAGGTGATTAGGGGTTCCCTTTATATAGCACAGCCTATCAGTGTTGAGGGTGGAGCTATAAAAGTTCTAAAAGGCTAAGGTGACGACCACACACACACACACACGCAGTACTCTATGCAGGGGTTCCCAAACCTTTTCATCGGGGGGAACATTCCGCCTGGGGGCAAGCCACGTACGTCTACAGTATTTCTATGAGCACAAGCACTGTTCATGACACAAACAGTGTCCTCTTGTTGGTTTTAAGGTTTTGCAGGTTTAATACCTATTTCCTGCGACTCTACACATTTTGTCTTGGGGTGCAGAGAATATTTTGTGATTTTAAAGCTCATTTTCTTGTGTATTCATGTGATATTTGATTGACTCGAACATTACAACAAAATCTATGGGTAAAAACCTAGCTAAAAAAACATTAGCTGACATGGGCAAGTTGATCTGGACATTTCTGGCAAGTTATAAATAGCTCTCTACGGTATGCAATGCAACTGACAAGACGAAAAACTGATGATGCACTACCCAATTTCGAAATTGCACCTTGTGCATTCTATTATTACAACTTTCAAGAGTAAGTTGAAAGCCGGACTGACATCCCCCCCAAAAACATAACAATACCCCCTTCCAACAAACATTTTTTTGGGGGGTGAGGGACCCCCTGCCGATCCCTTGTGTGTCCCACAGTTTGGGAACCACTGATCTATAGGGATATGTCCTGCTGGGGTGGGGGGGGCAGGGGCATATCCAAATTCAGTCAGAAGGTGTGTGATGGGTGGGGTATGGTAGGGTGGGGGCAAGGATGCAGAGGGGGCTCTCATTTCCCCTGGGGTGATCTGATTAGTTTGGCCAGTGATTCACTAAGGTTCACTGAGTTCTCCCTGTCCTCATGTTGCCCTGTGCCCTCAGGTGTGTGTGTGTGTGTGTGTGTGTGTGTGTGTGTGTGTGTGTGTAAGACTGTGTGTGTGTGTCTGCCTACTCCCTTTCTAGGGTCAAGTTCACGTTCCCAAAATGTGCTGCTGTGTCTGTGTTTTCTAAAAACAAACACACACACACACACGACCCAGGGCTGCAGGTAGCCTATAGGATAGAGCATTGAGCCAGGAACCGAAAGGTTGCTTTCTGAATTCCCGAATCGACAAGGTGAAAAATCTGTCGTTGTTCCCTTGACCAAGGCGCGCAACCCTAATTTCTCCAGGGTTGCTGTTGATAGTGGCAGACCCTGGCCGAGACCCCACTGTCAGACGGTGTCTCAGGGGGAGTTGGGATATCCAAACAACACATTTCCAATTCACACATGCATATAATACACACTTGTACATGTGTGAAATAGGACAAATATAAGCACCCACCTAAGTATTATTATCAGTAGCCTAGCGGTTAAAAGCATTGGGCCAGTAACCAAAAGGTTGCTGGTTCGAATCACCAAGCCGACTAGGTGAAAAATCTGTTGATGTGCCCTTGAGCAAAGCACTTTACCCTAATTGCTCCTGTAAGTTGCTCTGGATAAGAGCATCTGCTAAATGACTAAAATGTTTTTAAACAATGTATCAGGATGTGTGGACTGAAGGGGCCAAAAGGGGGAGGGGGTCTGTTCTTTGGTCTTGTGAAAAAGCTGAGTGGGGTAAAGAAGAAGTGTATACTGACTTACTTTACCACAATGTCACAATACTCCAACGATGATCATCATCACTTGCATGTCAGGGCCTTATCCTGCAGGGGTCAGAGGTCAGCTCACTGGTTCTTGAAAATGACTGTAGTCTCTCAGAGAGACAGGTTGACACCACATGTAGAGAGCGAGATGGAGTGAGAGAGAGGGGAGAGATTGATGGAGAAAAGAAGAGAGAGACGGTGTAGTGTTCTGCATAGTGAATGCATGGGCATAGAATAAGAACTCTGTGGTAAACATTGAGTGACCACTCTGATGACGTCTCGAGCTTGACTTTCAGTAAACCTATTGAAATGGTACTCCTGCATTCCGCTTGGTTATTTTCTGTCGTAAAAGTTACTCAACAAACACAACACACACAGAGAGGAGAGAGAGAGAGAGAGAGAGCTGACCCAGTATCTGGGATCGAGGGTGTACAGCGGCCAGGCAGGCGGGTGGTCTCCTGGGAATGGACGCTACGTCCCACTAGGAGGCCAAACAGAACAGGACAGGAAAAGGACATACATTGTTTTGGAGGCAGGAAGAGCAGATGGCAGTGGAGATGGAATGGCCCCAAGACTTTCATGGTAAAGACGTTAGGGTGGAGTCACATCCTGCCTAAGACCAACGTGGCATATATCTAAACTATACATGGCACTCAGTCCATATTTTATAGGTCTATCAATCTCTCTCGCTCTCTCCATACCCCTCTATTTATCTTTTTCAGTTTACCCTACTCTCTTTCGCTCGCTCTCCCTCTTACCCTCCTCCCCCCTCTGTGTGCAGTTTTTCTATTTTCCTCCTCACTCATTGTGGTTTTGGATAAGGAGGCCTGTAAATCAATCAGCACCTAGCACTGCAATGTTTAGGATCAAGCTATGGCCAAAACAAATACCTTTTAAAAAACATTGCAAATCTACCATCACAAGGCCATTATTGCTAGTCATTTGGTCTGGTCGTTTTAGCTCGACTGGTGTACTGGGGGAGGGGGGGGGGGCACTTACAGCATACACAGGGCACACCTTATATAACTTACTAACCCTGTTAATATCCCATTAGCCTCCTATAATAACGGGAGAGCAAAGAGTAACAGAGTTATGCACAAAGATCTTTCACACAGGCAAAGACACGCAGTGGATCCGTTGCACACACACGTGATTTTGTGAAATCTTAGATAACCATAATTACTTCTATATGACGTATTTAGTCAAGTATTTCCTGCCTTATAAGAAGATGGAGCATTTGGCAGGAGTATAGCGGAGATTGGGTCAGAGTCTCACACGTGGTAGACATATTGCAGAGTGTAATGGTGCGTGTGAGTAAGGTCATGTGTGTGAGAGAGAGGGAGGTTTTCATCTGTGCATCTCTGAGAAAACACTGGTGCTTTAGGAGGAATGGAAAGAAGAGGAGGGTTAATCAGATCCAGTGCTGCCTTTGGCTTCCCAGTCACACAGAAGCTCTTCATCCTCTCCTGAGAACAAACAGTAGCTATCAAATCACATATAGTATCAAATTATGGACGTAGAGTTGACATCAAACATATTCTCATCTTCCACAATAACTCAAGAAAACTATTCTGACATAATTTCATAGAACATCAGATTATCAAATTGAGATCAAACCCATAATCTTCAACAGCAACCTATTTATCCTCTACCAAGGAAATGCATGTCATCTGATTATTGAGAGCTGCTAGGAAACTAATTATCAACAGCTGTACAACCTATTACAAGCGTACAAGGGAGAGATGCCCACGTAATCTGATCAGACTAGTGTTGGATCAGACTGATTGCTTCCTTGTGTGGGTGTCAATCACCATCAGATGAGGCTGCTAAAGATGCATTATTATAGGTGCTACGTTCCCCAGTTTCTGCGTTGTTGTGGGTTTGTATGTGTGTGTATTTCAGGAAATGGCTTCCTGAAATCCTAAAGCAGCTGATTGGTCGGCCCCATCGCTGATTGGAGCCCTGACTCCTCCCTCTCGTCAGGGGAAACAGCTGTCTCTTCAATTACCAACTCCTTCTCCAGCTTGTTTCTTCCTTCAATTACCAACTCCTTCTCCAGTGTTCCTTCATGAGAAAAGAGCTTCTTTTTCATGTCCTGTGTTGGTTGTTGGTCAGTGAAAGTTGTTGATATTATTTTGTAGCCGCTCCTTCAGAGGTATGCCATTAGGACTTAATGTTTTTGGTTATTGAAATTGTTCTGTTTCATTTGTTCCCAGGGGGGAGGAGGAACGTACCTTGGGAGTGTTTAGCCAAGAGACCTGCGGTCAAACAACCCGTAGTATTTAATCTGTCTATGCAGACTAGGTAAAAACCTGGGCGGACCAGCCCCTGTATTTTGGTTTGCGTGCCAGGTGTTGCTAAAGGTTAGGTGGGAAGGTAGGCGAGGGGACTCTTTCATTTTTACTTTCTTTGCTTTGGTTCCGTCCAGCCCCTTTTCCTCACATCACCATGTTAAGGAATAATAAATTCCCTGTAAACGCTAACTTTCTCTGCCTGTCGTCCTTCCCCCGCACCTACCATCACATACTTTCTCACTCCACAGGGAGTTGATGTAGCAGGGTGTTGCGTTCCCTCCAAGAGGTGTATGTAACACAATGGGGGCTCATCGGGGATTATTAAATCCACAGGACCACGCTGCTCTGAACTCTGTGATTGGTGTGGTTGTGAGTTTGGGTGACTGAAGTTTACGTGTGTTCAGTTGGCTGCTGTGTACAAAATGGCTGCCTCAGCCATCTCCAATTTTATTGAAGTGCCCTCTGTTGATCGGTTGGAGGGGTTGCGTAAAGTAGACCTTAGCACCATAGCTGACCATTATGGACCCTTCGTCCCTGAGAAAGCCCTAAAGGCTGAGCTTTTGGTGCTAGTCAGGGAGGGTTTAGTGGGAAAATAAATGTACATTCCCCATGATTGTTTCTCCATCTGACTTTTTTTATTTTTTATTCTGCCAAAACTGCGATTCATGTCCTATGACTCCCTCATAGCTTTCAGTTCAGACACTTTCTCTTTTCTATTTTGTAAGTGCAAGGAAGTCTTCTATTACTGTGGGACGTTACACTTTTTATAATGGAAGAACATGTTGGGAAAAGCTGACACACACCTTCTGGAGGTAGTTTAAAGATCATATTTCATAAGGTGTCTCACCTGTCTTTGTGATTGCCTGCCTGTGTTTGATTGTAATAAGCTTTTGTTACTTTGACGCTGCCTGCACTTGGGTCTTACCTTCAAACCTGATACAAGGGAAGGCTGCAGTACAGTAGGGATCATCTAGATGTCCATTACGTCGAGGGAAACTAGTTGGGGGACCCTGCAGTACAGTGTGTGCTGGTAAATAACGTTGCTGTAGGTGTTCTCACATCTGAGGAAGGCATGCTAGTATCTGACTGAAATGTATCCCACTGACTTCACCTTCCCTGGGATATAAGACAACTGGGTGACAGGTTCTCTTCTTACTCTAGAGATTGTGCACTGTTAACCAAAAGGTTGCAAAATCAAATCCCTGAGCTGACAAGGTAAAAACCAAATCTGTCGTTCTACCCCTAACTAGGCAGTTAACCCACTGTTCCTAGGCTGTCATTGAAAATAAGAATTTGTTCTTAACTGACTTGCATAGTTAAATAAAGGTCAAATAAAAAATAATACAAATAAATACTTCCTGGGCTTTCCCAGACAATTTACATTGCAACAGGAGTGGCCACACGCTCAAACGCAGAGCAATAGGAATCAACTTCCGACTCCCGAAATGGAGGGACTAAAGCAATATTATTACTCACTTCGAAATGGGCAGGTTGTGGAGTCACACTGGAGCCAGCGTCTATCTCCAGGTGTCGGATCTTCACCACCTTGTCGGTTTCTATTTCCATTTTCCTAATTTCTAAATTAAACTCCAGCTGTCTTATCTTTTAGCTCCATTTCCAAACGGGCCAGCCTCAACTTTAGCCTAGCGGTCCCGTCTGAACGACACGACGCAGCAGATAAAGGGTCGAATCGGAGTAATGTAAAGGGGGTACGAGCAACCCCTTCCTCCGCGCCGTCCACCCACATGGCATTGGAAGGTCTACCCGTCTCCTGAAGTCTCCCTCTCCTCATCTTTCAACAAGAAAATTCATACAATTATGTGAAAAACCCTAAGGTCACATTTACATTTTTCACAAATACACCTTATTGCACACTTTTTTAATTCCATGCACCTAGAAATAAAATGGTGCTAAAATATAGGTATGCAGATACTTTCTCTAAACAATTACGTGTGTTACTGAAAGGAATGTGCTGCATGTTTACAAAACATTCATGTATCGAGAGCTGCGGTGTGTACCCCTGTGGTCCTAACGGTATCACATCAGTTTCACAGCACCCTCTGGTGGTGATTCAGAATGGACACAAAGTTTATTTTTATAGTATAGTTTTACTTCATAGAACCCCACCCCAAAATGCCTTCAGACACATTTTAGACATGAAATAAGTTCCATATAGAAAACAAAGATGTAAAAAAAGTATACTACATAATGAGAGATTCAGTTATATAGAAAATAGGCGACGTTGTTGCCGGCGATGTCTGGTGAGGACCTGCCTTACAACAGGCCTACAAGCCCTCAGCCTAGCCTCTCTCAGCCTATCGTGGACAGTCTGAACACTGATGGAGGGATTGTGCATTCCTGGGGTAACTCGGCCAGTTGTTGTTGCCATTCTGTACCTGTCCCGCAGGTGTGATGTTCGGATGTACTGATCCTGTGCTCGTTTTGTTACACCTGGTCTGTCACTGAGAGTTTAACAGTATAGCTTCCGTCCCTCTCCTCGCCCCTACCTGGGCTCGAACCAGGGACCCTCTGCACACATCTACATCTGTCTCCTATAGAAGCATCGTTACCCATCGCACCACAAAAGCTGCAGCCCTTGCAGAGGGGAACAATTACTTCAAGGTCTCAGAGCGAGTGACGTCACCGATTGAAATGCTATTAGCGCTCACCCCGCTAACTAGCTAGCCATTTCACATCGTTTACACAAGGACAATCAGCTGTCTTAGCCGTCTCACAGTACGGACATGGCAATTTATTGCCCTGGCCACATCGGCAGTCCTCATGCCTCCTTGCAGCATCTTTAAGGCACGTTCACGCAGATGAGCAGGGACACTGGGCATTTTTATTTTGGTGTTTTTCAGTAGAAAGGCCTCATTAGTCTCCTAAGTTTTCATAACTGTGACCTTAATTTCCTACCGCCTGTAAGCTGTTAGTGTCTTAACGACCGTTCCACAGGTGCATGTTCATGAATTGTTTATGGTTCATTGAACAAGCATGGGAAGTTATTTGGATTTTTATGAATTATCTTTGAAAGACAGGGTCCTGAAAAAGGGACGAGTTTATATATATGTTTTGTGCGTATGGTTGCTTTTACCCACCACACCACAGCGACAACGGCTGTTGTAAAGTTTAGGGGGAGGCTTAATGGAAACAATGTGAACAGAGTCAGAACAGAGTCAGTGCATCCATCTCTCCTGGAGCTTGTGTTTCTGCTCAGAGAGGTGTTCAACACACATCAATCTGTAAGTGGAAATGTGGTAGGCTATAGGAATACCTAGGCTATAACTAGCTATAACTATCCTGTCTCTTCTTGCCGAATGGGAACTGACACAGTCAGGAAGCATCTAAAACCCAGACAGTGCTAATATTTATGCTCTTATGGGCCCAGACTGATGCACCGACGTGCCAAAGATTCCAGAATTGTTGCCATTAACAAGTCATTCTTATTAATGAAGAGATCAGGGCTGTCAGTATGTTGTTCAAGAACTCATTATGCATAATGACTCAAATATAGAGTAAATGCAGTTTTTATATGACAGGTTGACTGTGACTTGAATGTTTGGTTATGTTTATAGTACATTGTCCCTTTAAATGGTTATAGCATTTTTATGAAAGGTTTAATAAGAACAAAATGTATTGGCATACACCACTCTCTCTCTCCCTTCATCTCCCCCAATGGACCACTGTTCTCCCCTCTCCCCATCAAACCCTTCACTCCATCTTTGTGAAGTATGGTGTTGTTTCTTTCATTGACTCTCCATCATCCCTCGGGGGTTTTCAGTCTGTGAGAGTTAATAAGCTTGAAATTGGTCAGTTCGTTGTTGAGTATTCTGTGGGAAGTGTCGAGGAGTGATGCTGGGGCCTGGTTTCCATTTTGAATACATTCCATTCTAAAAACATTTAGATAAAAGCCATGCATTGATGTTTGACGTTATTGTAATCATATATGACATATTTGAAATGTACAGTGTGTCCCAAAACAAATATCACTATTTGCCATCTCAATGTGACCTCTTTCATTGTAGGACATTATGCTGTAAAGATATGGAATATATAATGCGATCTGGCATGGGACTGTATGTTTTCATATGACACAAGAGCTCCACACCTAAACCTAGGCTTAAACCAGTTATTCTAAGCATGTACATACACAGACAGAGTTCATTCATAACATATGTTTATATTATTAGACTTTACATATTACATATCAAGTACACATTCAACAGAGAGGGAGCGAGAGTGTGTGTGCGCGTGTGTGTATATGCTTGTGTGATATTAATTAAGAGCAGATACAAACCATACACAGCCATGTTACAGAACCAGGCTGACTATGTATTGATATCACATACAGTGCACTCAGCTTATAGTGAATGCAGTTAGTGATAGTGATCAAGTTGTCCTGCTCAGATGTAATCACTATCATCAGAGTGCACTGTACTCTACCCTTCTCTCTTGCGGTATGGAAAACAGGTCAGCTGGGGCTCAGCGGACACCACTGAACCTCACCTAGTTCTCTCCTCATCCCAAGCCACAGCCACATGCGGTGTTACAACACGCTACTCCTCTCAGTTAACACTTGGCTCCCCCACAGGATCCCTCCCATCTGGATGCAGTATGCCGGGTTTGGGATGCCGTCCCACTCATTTCTGGTGAGGAGTGAGAGATTTCCACAAGCTCATCCTGATCTGGCTGAAATGAGAGTTTGGATCACACCGTAATCACAACCTAGCATAACGGATAAGCTAGGCAGGGGAGGCGGGACTAGGGGTACAGGCATATAGCACAGCCTATCAGTGCTGAGAGTGGAGCTCTAAAAGTTCTAAAAGGCCCTGAAGTCATCTAGCACTGAGTGGTACCCAAGGAGAAGGCCACACACATGCAGAACTTTATAGCAGGGGGGCGCATATCCAAATTCAGTCAGAAGGTGTGTTATGGGTGGGGTATGGTAGGGTGGGGGCAAGGATGCAGAGGGGGCTCTCATTTCCCCTGTGATCTGATTAGTTTGGCCAGTGATTCACTAAGGTTCACTGAGTTCTCCCTGTCCCCATGATGCCCTGTGCCGTCAGGTGTGTGTGTGTGTGTGTGTAAGACTGTGTGTCTGCCTACTCCCTTTCTAGGGTCTAGTTTACGTTCCCAAAATGTGCTGCTGTGTCTGTGTTTTCTAAAAACAATCACACACCCACACACACGGGCCAGGGTGGCAGGTAGTCTAGCAGTTAGAGCATTGAGCCAGTAACCGAAAGGTTGCTTTTTTTTTTATTCCCGAGCCAACAAGGTGAAAAATATGTCTGTGCCCTTGAGCAAGGCACATAACCCTAATTTCTCCAGGGTTGCTGTTGATAGTGGCAGACCTTGGCTGTGACCCCACTCTCAGAGGTTGTCTCAGGAGGAGTTGGGATATCCAAACAACACATTTCCAATTCAAACATGCATATAATTGATACTTCTGAAATAAGTATCAAATAGTATCAAATAACTGAAATAGGACAAACATAAGCACACACCAAATTGTTATTATCATTACCAGTAGCCTAGAGGTTAGGGGCATTGGGTCAGTAACTGAAAAGTCACTGGTTCGAATCACCAAACTAACTAGATGAGCAAGGCACTTTACCCTAATTGCTCCTGTAAGTCGCTCTGGATGAGAACATCTGCTAAATTACTAAAATGTAGAGTCCCAGTCAAAGTTTGAACACACCTACTCATTCAAGGGTTTTTCTTTATTTTTACTATTTTCTACATTGTAGAATAATAGTGAAGACATCAAACTATAAAATAACACATATGGAATCATGTAGTAACCAAAAAAGTGTTAAACAAATCAAAATACATTTGAGATTTTAGATTCTTCAAAGTACCCACCCTTTGTCTTGATGACAGCTTTGCACACTCTTGGCATTCTCTCAACCAGCTTCTTGAGGAATGCTTGTCCAACAGTCTTGAAGGAGTTCACACATATGCTGAGCACTTGTTGGCTGCTTTTCCTTCACTCTGCGGTCCAACTCAACCCAAACCATCTCATTTGGGGTGACAGGTAGCCTAGTGGTTAGAGCATTAGGCCAGTAACTGAAAGGTTGCTAGATTGAATCCCCTAGCTGACAAGGTAAATATCTGTCATTCTGCCCCTGAAAAAGGAAGTTACCCAATTTTCCTAGGCCATCATTTTAAATAAGAATTTGCCCCCCTCTTGGGGCTAGGGGGCAGAATTTTCACTTTTGGATAAATAGCGTGCAAAATTTCAACTTCCTGCTACTCATGCCAAGAATATAAGATATGCATATTATTCATAGATTTGGATAGAAAACACTCTAAAACGGTTTGAATCATGTCTGTGAGTATAACAGAACTTATGTAGCAGGCAAAACCCCGAGGACTAACTGTTCAGAATTCTTTATTTTTTTCCTCTCTCTGTTCCATAACTTGTTATTACCAATGGATATTTCTTAGGGACCTGTTTTCAGTTCCTACCGCTTCCACTGGATGTAACCAGGCTTTGGAATTTGGTTGAGGTTATTCCTTTGTGCAATAAAGAAGTAGGCCAACTAGGTACTAGGTACACTTTTGTGAGTTGCGCAAGACGTGAAAAGTGGTGCTGGTTTGTTTTCATTCCTGTATTGAACACAGATTGCCCCGTCTACAATTTGATTGATTATTAACGTTTTTTTTAAATAAAGTTGTATTACAAAAGTAGTTTGAAATATTTTGGCAAAGTTTATAGGCAATTTTTTGAAATATTTTGTAGTGACGTTGCGTTTTTTGTAAGCTGTTTTTTTCTGGATCAAACGCGCTTTATAAATGGACATGTTGGATATATATGGACGGAATTAATCGAACAAAAGGACCAATTGTGATGTTTATGGGACATATTGGAGTGCCACCAAAAGAAGCTCGTCAAAGGTAATGCATGTTTTGTATTTTATTTCAGCGTTTTGTGTAGCGCCTGCAGGGTTGAAATATGCTAACTCCTTTGTTTACTGCTGGTGCAGATGGTGCAGGCTATCAGATAACAGCTTCTTATGCTTTCTCTGAAAAGCATTTTTTAAATCTGACATGTTGGCTGGATTGACAACGAGTGTAGCTTTACTTGAGTATCTTACATGTGTGATTTAATGAAAGTTTGAATTTTATAGTATTTTATTTGAATCTGGCGCTCTGCATTTTCCCTGGCAATTGGCCAGTTGAGACATTTGCGTCCCGCCTATCCCTAACTAGTTGTTTAACTGACTTGCCTAGTTAAATAAAGATAAATAAAATAATTGGGATGAGGTTGGGTGATTGTGGAGGCCAGGTCATCTGATGCAGCACTCCATCACTATCTTTCTAGTTCAAATAGCCCTTACACAGCCTAGAGGTGTGTTTTGGGTAATTGTCATGTTGAGAAACAATAGTTACACTAAGTCGAACCAGATGCGATGGCGTATCGCTGCAGAATGCTGTGATAGCAATGCTGGTTAAATGTGCCTTGCAGGAATTGGAGGGACGCCTTATGCGACTGACGTGTTTTCCGTTTGCTCCCGTGGTATTCTTAAAGTTTATGTGAATTTTGCAGCAGAACCATATTTATTTTCAAATATTAGTTTGGTGATCCCTTTCCGTAAAAACCAAGACTACTTTGCTTCCGAAAGTCAGCATGTCGACGAAACATAAGGCCAAAAGCATGACTTTGAGAAAACCTGGCCTACAAGACCCACTCTCATCACCGCCCTCTCCTGAGTCTGAGGACCCGGGGACTCACACTTTAACTGGGGGTGCGGCCTGGCCTGGTGGCGCTGAAATGAACATTCTCGAGGCCATCAAACTACTACGCTCTGAGATAGTTGAAATGAAAACGGAGGTGGTTGCTATGATTGAGGCCCGAAAGACGGTGCCAGCAATCACATCACTCAAAGCAACAACGGAGTCGCACACTACAACAATCATCGCAGCACTGGAGACCTCCGCTACCAATGTCTCCGACTTGAAAAAGGTGAAGGAGAGCTGTGTGAGTTTAGAGGGATTCTCTCACCGCAATAACCTGAGACTTGTATCGGTCCCAGAGTCAGCGGAAATGCCTCGCGCCAATGATTTTGTTTCAGGGCTGCTGAAGGATGTTCTTGCCTTAGATGAAAAGCCCCTGATTGATCGTGCCCACCGGTCGCTGCGCCCAAAGCCCCGGGATGGGGAGAGGCCCCGTGACATAATTCTTCGAGTGCACTTTTTTCATGAGAAGATGGAGGTCCCTGACGAGCCCGCTATACCAGGCAGCGCGCAGCTTTCGGACAGGCCAAACAACTACTACAGGACCATCCAGGTGTGAAGTATGGACTGCAATTCCCAGCCCGTTTATGGCTATCTCATGACGGTAAAGGCTACACATTTGAGTCTCCGGATGAGGCTATGGCTCACATTCAACGTCACATCAAGACATCTTGAAATTGCTTACAGTTCAGCAACTGTTGCGTGTGAACTGTGGATAGTAAGTAACCCACCTGTGGTACAATTGTGTTTAGTTATAACAGGCTAGTCTTGTATAGTTGGCGAACCCATTCAGGCTTATTTGATGTGATCTAATGTTTTGATCATCTAGTGTGCTTGCCTTACAAGCATTCAGTCATTTTAATTAAATTTTATTAAGGTTTTACCAAACTCCTGTGTTTCTAGGCTATCTCAGTTTGCTTACGTAGTGTCTCAGTGACTCTAAATATTTTTGGTTATTTGTTTACTGCATCCGTTTGCATTGACCCAGTAAACAGTAAATGCTTCCCGATGCTACATGTTTTTTGGGGTCTCACTTCAATTTTAAAAGTTTTGAGCGTCATTTATGCCCAGCAGATAGACAGTATTCCTTTTATTCTCATGTTCATCAAACATACTCCCGGATTGATTACTTCTTTTTGGATAAAAAACTTCTGCCTAACCTTCGGCAGTGTACTTACGAGAGTGTTGTTATTTCTGACCATTCACCATTAGTGCTTGAACTAGAGTTTCCTCAGTGACCTCCTATGTGTTATCAATGGCGCCTCAACCCCGTTCAACGTTGCGCACACTTAGTTTTTTTGGTATTGGTTGTAAAGCTGTCTCAGCGTCAACTAGACTACTATTATAATTACTATTATTTTGATTGTCTTACTACGATTTCCTTACTTCAAATGAGGTTTTTGGCTGAGAGCATTTATACATTTTATTTATTTTCTCTCTCAATGCCTGTTATAAGACTGGGAATATAATTATACACATCTACAAGTGGTGCTTTTGTCATTTCGTTTACACAAGGGATTCACTTTTATTTTTAATTTTTTTAAATCTCTCTTTTTGCTGTTTGATCCACTAACAAAACTCGACTTTAAAGAGCGGGACTGTGGGTTTAGGTTTAAGGCCGCACTCTCACAGACATACTGTGCGAAGAGAACATGTTCTATTTAGGCTTGTACCTCGTTTGGGGAGGTATTGTCTGGGATGGGGGGAGGTTGAATTGTTCAGTTCTAATGTTGTCATTCTGTTTTTTTAGTTTTTTTTCTGTACTTTTCCAAACATCTACCACCGTACATTATTAGACAAGTTATTCTGGGGTTTTTGGGTGCTAATTGCTTTTCCATTCTATGCTCTAATGACAGGGTTGAATAACGGGAATGCCCAGAGGGGCCGAAATAATGCGATCAAGTACATTTCATGGAACATCAAAGGGGCTAATAACCCGGTGAAGCGTAAAAGGGTGTTGTCACACTTAAAGGGTTTGAATGCAAATGTTGCATTTCTACCATAGACTCACTTGAGGACTGGTGAGCATTTTAGGATGCGTAAGGACTGGGTTGGTCAAGTGTACCACTCTAACTTTCATAGTAAATCAAGAGGTGCTGCCATTTTGGTTGATAAAGCTACTCCCTTTGTAGCTTCTGAGTTTATTGCTGATCCTAAGGGATGATACGTCATAGTAACCGGTAAACTCTTTTCTACCCCTCTTGTTTTGGCTAGTGTTTATGCTCCCAATTGGGATGACACAAGTTTCATTTCTTCCTTTTTGTCTGCTATACTGAATTTAGATTCTCATTTGTTGATTTTAGGGGGGGATTTCAACTGTAAAATGTCCCCAGTTCTTGACAAGTCCTCACAAACAACTACAGGCCCATCTAAATGTGCCCTACCTATTCAATCCTTTCTTCAGAAATATGCTATGTTTGAGGCCTGGCGTTTCCTACATCCTACAGATAGACAGTATTCCTTTTATTCTCATGTTCATCAAACATACTCCCGGATTGATTACTTCTTTTTGGACGAAAAACTTCTGCCTAACCTTCGGCAGTGTACTTACGAGAGTATTGTTATTTCTGACCATTCACCATTAGTGCTTGAACTAGAGTTTCCTCAGTGACCTCCTATGTGTTATCAATGGCGCCTCAACCCCATTTTACTCTCAGACAAGGAGTTTGTCAATTTCATTTCTTCTGAAATCACCTTATTCCTAGAAACTAATTCAACACCAGGTATGTCCTGCTCTACCATATGGGAGTCTCTCAAAGCATACCTACGTGGCCAAATTATTTCTTATACAGCCAACCGAAACAGAGTTTGCTCTCAGCGACTTCGGGACCTGAGCGAGTCCATAGCCACATTGGATGAGAAGTATGCTACGGATCCTTCCTCTGATCTGCAAAAAGAGCGCCAACTACTCCAATCTGAATTTGATGAGCTTTCTACCAGGCAAGCTGAACATTTATTCTTGCGAGCTCGATACAAAGTGTATGAACAAGGCGTCAAGGCCAGTAAACTCCTTGCACATCAGATCCGTAAATCTGAGGCCTCACGTTTAATCCCACAGATAAGGACCCCGTTTGGTGCCACCACAGTTATACATAAAGAGATCAATGATCAATTCAAACTATTTTACTCTGCGCTATACAGCTCTGAATCCCCTCAAGACCCTTTGCTGATTGACTCCTTCTTTAATGGCTTGAATATGCCTTCAATTGATACAGACTCCCATGACTGTCTAGAAGAAGAATTCACACCTGAGGAGATTGCAACAGCAGTGTCCGCAATGAAAAGTGGTAAATCACCGGGTCCGGATGGTTTTCCAACCAAATTTTACAAGACGTTTTCTGGTCTGCTTTCCCCATTCTTGTCTCGACTATTTGCAGAGTGCCTTAATACCTCAAAGCTACCGCCTAGTCTTTATCAGGCTTCAATTTCATTACTATTAAAGAAAAACAAAGACCCCTGGAATGTGGATCCTATCGCCCAATCTCGCTTTTAAACTGTGATTACAAAATCCTAGCCAAGCTTTTAGCCATCCGTATGGAAGGCTCGCTGCACCAAGTAATACACTCTGATCAGACTGGTTTTGTGAGAAATAGGCATTTGTTTTTCAATATTAGGCGCCTTATGAATATACTGTACTCCCCAGCGTCGGAGGACCCGGAGGTGGTGGTCTCACTTGATGTGGAAAAAGCATTTGACCACGTTGAGTTTGATTACCTAACAGCTGCCCTTTATAGATTTGGCCCCAAATTCATTGCGTGGATAAAGATTCTTTATTTTTCTCCCATGGCTTCGGTACGGACTAACAACTTGTCCTATGACTATTTTCTCTTGCACCGCGGATCCAGACAGCGTTGTCCACTCTCCCCCTTGTTGTTTGCTTTGGCAATCGAGCCTCTCGCCATTGCTCTAGCAGACAGTTTGAAACAATCTTTTACTTTTTGGAATTCGCTACCTCTTTCTTTTATCGGAAGGATTAATGTCATTAAAATGAGTGTGTTGCCCAAATTTTTATATTTATTTCAATGTTTAACCATTTTTATTCCAAAATCTTTTTTTATTTCACTGGATCAAACATTTAGCTCTCCCAAATTTTCAGACATACTATTGGGCTGCAAATTTCAGAGCCCTTCTGTACTGGCTGCAGACTGATCCTACTGGCCCTAGACCACTCTGGGTCCAGATGGAGTCTGAATCGTGTAAACCTGCTGCACTTTCCTCTGTGTTGTGCTCGTCTCTCCCAGTGTCCCTAGGCAAAAGGTGTGTCAACCCAATTGTAAAGCAGTCCCTTAAAATTTGGAATCAGTTCCGTTTAGCCTTTAAGCCTTTTCTCTATCAGGCCCAATCATTCAGAACATTGTATTTCCTCCATCTTTGAATGATGGGGCTTTTGGCATCTCACACTCACTAGGCCTCTCCTCACTAGCCCAATTATTCTTTGATGACACATTTGCCTCTTTTGCTCAGCTGCAGGAAAAGTTCAACCTCCCCCAATCCCACTTTTTCCGCTATCTCCAGACTAGGAACTTTGTCAGAGCTAACACACCTGCATTTCCCCATAGGCCTGCGAATACAGCTATAGAGAGCATCTTGGAGCTGAACAAGCTTCCTAGGGGCGCAATTTCAGATGTATATGCAATCATTCATGACTTACAGAACCCTTCTTTGGTGCCTTTAAAGACTCGATGGGAAAAGGATTTGGGGGAGGAACTTGGGGAAGACACCTGGGCATCTGTGCTGCACAGGGTGCACTCGTCCTCGTTTAGCACTAGACACAGCCTCATTCAATTCAAGGTGGTTCACCGTATCCACTGGTCGGGGGCCAAACTTGGAAGAATATTCTCTGATTTTGATCCTACCTGTGTCAGAAGTAAAATGGAACCAGCCACACTGTTGGATATGTTTTGGGGCTGTCATAAACTGACAGGTTTCTGGGAATTAATATTTAAATGTTTCTCTGATATATATGACACTGTTATAGATCCGTCTCCCCTTACAGCCCTTTTTGGAGTACTGCCCATAGGTACCCCCCTGTCAAGAATCCAGTCGGACACTGTTGCTTATACAACTCTTTTAGCTAGATGGCTAATACTACAGAACTGGAAGATGGAAGCTCCTCCATCTTATAAATATTGGGTGAGAGATGTGTTGTGCTCTCTGAAACTAGAAAAAAATCAATTCAATTCATGGGGAAACCCCAAACTGTTTAATGAGGCTTGGGCTCCATTTCGGTCTTACTTCAAACAGTCCATTCTCTGATGGCACTCCTATTAAAACCAAAATAAGTCCGTATTTGACCCCCCTGTGACTTAAGGGTTGGATGAGCTTTTCTTTGTGTTTTGTCTGGGGGGGCATTAAGGTTGATGTGTTTATTGATTGTGACCTGCGGATGCCTTGTTCATCTTGCCCGGGCAGAGACTGAAGTGTGAGCTTGTTTTTCCCATTTATTTTTATTTTTACATTTTGTTCATGCCTACATAAAATGATTATTCTTCATTTTTTTATTTTAAAGCATTGTAAACTTTTTATTTTTGGTCCAGTGGATGGTCGGTCTGTGGCCGTGACTGTCTGGGAGTGGTTGTATTTCTCCACCCTTATCCCATGACTGTTTACAGCAACAATGGTGAGGTGTTTGCTCTGTCCCTGTACTATAGATTGCCCTTTAACCTTTGTAGCCTTCTGCCCGGTGTGTTTAACTTGTCTAAAGTATGGTATCTTTAAAGCAATTCTTTTGAATTGCAATTGTATTATTTGTATTTTTTCTAGTTGAGTATATTATTTATATTGCTTTGTGTTGTCTTGTCTGTCTGTGTGTGTGTGTGTGTGTGTGTAAAACTTAATAAACAGAGTTAAAAATAAACAAAAAATGTGCCCTGCTTTCTAAATAAATCCCAGACAGTGTCACCAGCAAAGCTCCTCCACACCATCACACTTCGTCCTCCATGCTTCATGTGGGAAACAACACATGCAGAGATCATCCAATCACCTACTCTGCGTCTCACAAAGACACCGCCGGTTGGAACCAAAAATCTTAAATTTGGACTCATCAGACCAAAGGACATATTTCCACCGGTCTAATGTCCATTGCTCGTGTTTCTTGCCCAAGCAAGTCTCTTCTTCTTATTGGTGTCCTTTAGTAATGGTTTCTTTGCAGCAATTTGACCATGAAGGCCTGATTCACGTAGTCTCCTCTGAACAGTTGATGTTGAGATGTTTCTGTTATTTGAGCTCTGTGAAGCATTTATTTGGGCTGCAATCTGAAGCTGGTAACTCTAATGAACTTGTCCTCTGCAGCAGAGGTAACTCTGGGTCGTCCAATCCTGTGGCGGTCCTCATGAGAGCCAGTTTCATCATTACGCTTGATGTTTTTTGCGACTGCACTTGAAGAACCTTTCAAAGTTCTTGTCTTAAAGTAATGATGGACTGTCATTTCTCTTTGCTTATTTGAGCTGTTCTTGCCATAATATGGACTTGGTATTTCACCAAATAGGGATATCTTCTGTATACCACCCCTACCTTTTCACAACATAACTTATTGGCTCAAACTCATTAAGAAGGAAAGAAATTCCACAAAATAACTTAACAAGGTTCACCTGTTATCGCCGGTGGCGATTTTATGAATTGTTCAGCAGTCTTATGGCTTGGGGTAGAAGCCGTTTGGTCCTAAACTTGGTGCTCCGATACTGCTTGCCGTGCGGTAGTAGAGAAAACAGTCTATAACTTGGGTTATTGGAGTCTGACAATGTTATGGGCTTTCCTCTGACACCGCCTATTATATAGATCCTGGATGGCAGGAAGCTTGGCCCCAGTGATGTACTGGGCCCGTCGCACTACCCTCTGTAATGCCATACGGTCAGATGCCGAGCAGTTGCAATACCAGGCGATGATGCTCTCAATGGTGCAGCTGTAGAACCTTTTGATGATGTGGGGACCCATGCCAAATCTTTTCAGTCTCTTGAGGGGGAAAAGGTTTTGTCGTGCCCTCTTCATGACTATCTTGGTGTGCTTAGACCATGATAGTTTGTAGGTGATGTGGACACCAAGGAACTTGAAACTCTCGACCCACTACACTACAGCCCCATCGATGTTAATGGGGGCCTGTTTGGTCAATAAGAGCAGACGGAGGATATCAAGGATCTGGAAAGATTCTGCATGGAGGAAAGGGCTAACATCCCTCCCAACGTGTTCTTCAAACTTATAAAACATTTTAGCAAAAGTCTCAGTGTCGTTATCCTCGCAACTGGAGGGTGCTAGAGTGTTACGGCTTTCTTCCGTCGAAGGAGAGTCGGACCAAAATGCAGCGTGGTTAGTTCAATACATGTTTAATGAAAGAATAAACACGATAAATACAAAAACAAGAAACGGAACGTGAAAACCTATACGGCCTATCTGGTGAATACAAACACACTGAGACAGGAACAATCACCCACAAAACACACAGTGAAACCCAGGCTACCTAAATATGGTTCCCAATCAGAGACAACGAGAATCACCTGACTCTTATTGAGAACCGCCTCAGGCAGCCATAGACTATGCTAGACACCCCTACTCAGCCACAATCCCAATACCTACGAAAAACCCCTATACATAAACACAACACAAAATAAACCCATGTCACACCCTGGCCTGACCAATAAATAAGAAAAACACAAAATACTAAGACCAGGGCGTGACATAGAGTTTTGAAAATGGGTGTGCCAATAATTTTGACCTCTATCTTTTTAGATTCTTGGTATTGCTTGTTAAACTATATTTATTTCTCTGAGCAATTGTATTAGTATAAAATAATTTCCCATTTTTTTGAGCTCAGTATTGATTTTATTCATTTATACAGATTTTTTGCTTACGTTTATGAAGATTTTGCCGTGTTACAAAGTGGGATTCAAATTGATTTAATTGTCATTTTTGGTCAACAGTCTACACAAATTCTCTGTAATGTAAAAGTAGAAGATACATTCTAATTCAATTCTAATTGAAGATAAATAAAAATTGATTAGATAAGTATTCATCACCGGTGACAATACATGTTAGAAACATATTTGGCAGCGATTACAACTACGAGTCTTTTGGGGTAAGTCTGTAAGAGTTTTTACAGTTCTTTATGTATAGGAATGAAAATTCCACAAAGCTAGTTATTTAAATAAAAAACTTGAGGGGGGAAGTGCAAAGTTTTAAAAATACATTTGGCCCGCGGGCCGCCAGTTGGGGCACCCTGCTGTGGAGGTTTCCTTCTTGTCACTCTATCATTCACCATAGTATTGTGGGGTAACTACAATGTTGTTGATCCATTTTCAGTTTTCTCATATCACAACCATGTTTTAAAATCACCATTGGCCTCATGGTGAAATCCCTGAGCAGTTTCCTTCCTCTCCGGGCAACTGAGTTAGGAAGCACACCTGTATCTTTGTAGTGACTGGGTGTGTTTATTGATACACCATCTAAAGCCTAATTAATAACTTCACCATGCTCAAATAGATATTCACTGTCTGCTCTATTTTTAAATTGTTGTATTATTCATACCAATCGGTGCCCTTCTTTGCGAGCATTGAAAAACCTCCCTGCTCTTTGTGGTTGAATCTGTGCTTGAAATTAATTCATGCTCATAAACGCTTATCAGAGAGAGCGAGAGAGATATAGAGAGGCTAACCCAGTCCCTGGGGTCGAGGGTGTACAGCGGCCAGGCAGGCGGGTGGTCTCCTGGGAATGGACTCTACATCCCACTAGGAGGCCAAACAGAACAGGACAGGAAGAG
The DNA here is from genome assembly GCF_018296145.1 of Oncorhynchus tshawytscha. Lineage (NCBI taxonomy): Eukaryota > Metazoa > Chordata > Actinopteri > Salmoniformes > Salmonidae > Oncorhynchus > Oncorhynchus tshawytscha. The sequence goes on along the minus strand of NC_056443.1, from coordinate 10,805,088 downwards.
TAAGTACATTGTTTTGGGGGCAGGAAGTGCAGACGGCAGTGGAGATGGAATAATGACCCCAAGACTTTAAAAAGGAAACACTTTCATTGTAAAGACATTAGGGTGGAGTCACATCCTGCCTAAGACCAAAGTGGCATATATCTAAACTATACTTTATGCACTCAGTCCGTATTGTATAGGTCTATCAATCTCTCTCGCTCTCTCTTTTCCCCCTTCTCTCTACAGTTTGCCTTTTTTTGTTACCATTCCAGACAAAATATTTTCTCTTTTCCTCCGTTTCTTCTTCCCTCAGTTATTGTTGTTCTGGATAAGGAAGCCCTATAAATCAGTCAGCACCTGGCATTGCATTGATTAGGAACAAGCTATGGACGAAGCAAATACCTTTAAAAAACAACATTGAACATTGGGGGTGGCGGCATGTACAGCATACACAGGGCACACCTTACATAACTTACTAACCCTGTTAATATCCCATTAGCCTCCTGTAATGAGGGGAGAGCAAAGAGTCTAACTGTGTTATGCATGAAGATCTTTAACACAGGCAGGCAGTGGATCCATTGAACAGACGTGAAAATAAAAACAAAGATCCACGTGTGCACATGCGGCTAAGAGGGCTCTAGATTAGTGACATTAGTGTTATTACGGGGGTTGTTCTTGTTATTACAGGGCTATAGATTATATATTAGTGATAGGAGTTTAAAGGTAGTCTTACAGGGTATATGAAGGAAGGAAGATTTAGTGAAATCTTAGATAACAGAAATGACTTATATATTACATGTTTAGTCAACTATTTTCTGTCTTATAAGAAGCTGGAGCTTTTGGCAGTAGAGCATACAGTAGAGCATACAGTAGAGCGGATATTAGGTAAGAGTCACACATGGTAGACATATTGGGGAGTGTAAGTGTGTGTGTGTGTGTGTGCACGCGTGTGCGAGAGAGAGGTTTTCTCTAGGAAAACACTAGTGCTTTAGAACAACTGATTTAACTAGGCAAGCCAGTTAAGAACAAATTCTTATTTACAATGACGGCCTACACCAGCCAAACCTGGACGACGCTGGACCAATTGTGCGCCGCCCTATAGGACTTCCAATCACGGCCAGTTGTGATACAGCCTGGGTGGCAAAGAAGAGGAGGGCTATTCAGATCCAGTGCTGCCTTTGGCTTCCCAGTCCCACAGAAGCTCTTCATCCTCTCCTGAGAACAAACAGTACCTATCATATCACATATAGTACACAGCTTATATAGAGTTGACATAAAACACATTCTCATCTTCAACAACAACCTATTTATGCTCTCCCAAGGACATTGAGAGCTGATAGAAAACAAATTACTAACAACCTGCACAACCTATTACAAGAGTACAAAAGAGAGAAGCCCACGTAATCTAATCAGACCAGTGACGGATCAGACTGATTGCTTCCTGTGTGGGTGTCAATCACCATCAAATGAGGCTGCCAATGAGGCATCATCATACAGGTTTCCTCTCACCTGTTCACTAATGGACTTCAACTCAGAGGGTCCTGGAAGGATACAAGCCATCTCCAAACAATGTCCTAAGAATTAACACATGTAACCTGCCACCAACACCCCAAAGGGGTCACATATGTATGTTGCGTCTCTGCAGACCTACCGGAACAAGGTCAACCACTGGTATGTAACTACTAACTGGCTACAGGATTCGATAGAATGAGCATTGCTCATAACAGAACATACTTGGAGTTAACAGTGCAAAATCTCTAGAGCAAGAAGAGAACCTGTCACCCAGTTGTCTTATATCCCAAGTCAGATGAAGTCAGTGGGATACATTTCAGTCAGATACTAGCATGCCTGCCTCTGCTCCATATAATGTGAGAACACCTAAATCCATGTTATTTACCAGCACGCACTGAACTGCAGGGACCCCCCAACTGGTAACCCCCCAATGTCATCTCTATCTAGTTGATGATCTCTGCTGTACTTAAACGTTGAGGTGAGAATGCCTTCAAAATACAGTTTAGACAGAAAATACATTAAGTTACATATAGAAAACGAAATTTTAAAAAGTACCCAAAATAATGGGAGATTGAGTTATGTCGGACCTTACTAAATGCATGAAGCCAAAAGAGACAAACCTGCTCAGCTCTTGTATGCAAATAAATGGTCATTGACTACGTTAGTAATGCCCCAATAAGTAGGCTAGGCTGTTGGTAGGAAATAGCAATACCAACTTTTGTCCTATTATGAATGGAAAAGAGATGTAACCCTATCTGAGTAAAGACAACAAGGCCATTGCCCCACCTTAGAATACCTTGTGAATCCTCCCCCAACATGAGACCTGTTATGGCGTAGAGTAGGCCAGAAGGATAAACTGAAAAACCTAAACTACATCAAAGAAAACGATGGCGAAGCCGCAAAAGTACTTCTGTGCAAAAGGGTGTTTATTTACATAGTGATTCCAGAAGAAAACCAGTACTGCCACCAAAAGTATACTTTATGGGACAGTTTAAATAGAATAAAAAAATGTATAAAAAAATTATAATAAACAATGCATCAACAGCTCAATCAAAATGTCCCCCTCTTGAACTGATAAAGAGGCTCCTTTTGTAGGGGAAGCCCCTTCCATCAGAACATACCAAACACAAATTTATTATGCAATTACCAACATCCAAGCCAATATCTTTCACTCTGATAAACATATCATGAATTATATCTTTGCACCTTTGCAATTCATTTATCATGATACAATATAACATATTTACAAAACCCATTACGGCTGTCTTCCAATACATCCATTCCCATGAACGAGCCATTCGGGACAGGCACTACAAAGCCAGACAGATTGCAGTAGCTCTGGTCCTAATCCCAGCATACCCGGAAGCTACAGAGATGGGGAGAGAGGAACAGAAACAAACAAACAGTGCGCTCATCCATGACATTGATAAGTACAACAAACATTGCTTAAATTAAACATGAACTCTTGTCTGTATATTCTTTATACCATAACAAACTGTTACTGATGGGAGGTAAGAATAAAGTGTGTAATGTATGTACTAAGATAGCAAAGTTAACTTGTGTGTCGACCCACAATTGTTGACCCACATTGTTAAAGTAGCTGATGACGGCGCGGGTAGTGGGCGATCAGTGTATGTGTATGGGGGGTGATTCATGCCAGAATTAAGCCTCGTGAAGCTACTGATACCGCTCACCAAGTCACCTAATGTTTTATTTTTGTTTCACCTTTATTTAACCAGGTAAGCTAGTTGAGAACAAGTTCTCATTTACAACTGTGACCTGGCCAAGATAAAGCAAAACAGTTGCATATGGAATAAACAAGCGTACAGTCAATAACACAATAGAAGAAAAGAAAGTCTACATATAGTGTGTGTAAATAAAAACTATTTGGGGATGAGGTAGGTAGATTGGGTGGGCTATTTACAGATGGATTATGTACAACTGCAGTGATCAGTTAGCTGCTCAGATAGCTGATGTTTAAAGTTAGTGAGGGAAATAAGTATAAATATAACAACTTCGTAGTGCCTTAAAATAATGCCATTAATTAACGTGGACAGCCAATGGAGACAAGTTTCTTTCTAAGGCGTCAAACTGCTGACACGTTCACGTGACACTTACACGTCATGTAGACATAGTGTTCACGTGGTGTTTGCGTGTAAGTTTATTATGAAGGATCTTACCATGAATGTCCTCAAAACGTTTACACGTGTTACACATTACGTGTTAGTTTAAGTGTCTGTTTAGTTGATCAATTTCATTTGTCGATTTAGCTCAAACAGGCCTATCACCTCAATGCAAAAATGATTTGGCTAGTTGATATTGCAGCCACCATTACTGTGTAGATATGCCTATTTCTCGCATCGATACAATCACAAGGGCTTCTTGGTAGCCTAGTGGTTAGAGCATTGGGCCAGTAACCAAAAGATTGTTAGATTGAATCCCAAAGCTGACAAGATGAACATTTTTTTGTAATTTTTCCTGAGCAAGGCAGTTAACCCACTGTTTCCTGGGCGACGAATGCGTGGATTTTGATTAAGGCTGCCTCCGCATCTCTCTGAGTCAGAGGGGTTGGGTTAAATGCGGAAGACACATTTCAGTTGAATGCATTCAGTTGTACAACTGACTTTCCTTTTCTTTGTTGTAGGTAGCCTAGGTCTCTAGTGGCGCATTCAAAACAACTCGGAAGTCTGAAATCTCTGACTTCAGTGCGTTCAAGACAACTGGGAACTCTCGGGGGGGAAAATGAGCTCATACTGGTATTTTTGATTTGTTTTGAACAGACATTCAACTCGGAATCTCTGGCATCTTTCTCTGACCTGAAAATCACTGATGTCATGATTTGACCCCCCCCCCCCACCCACTTTACCAGATTAACAGACACAATCACTGTCACCATGCAATCCTTCGATGATACATTTCTGTGGAGATGTCTTATAGTTAAAAGCAGGGTTCGAATTGAGGGGGTATGTGAGGATATAGGCCTTGTTATAGAGACGTGCAAAAAGCATGTGTTACCACTTGTTTGCTTAGCCATAGGAAAAGCAACGGTCCAGATTTTACAAAGCGATCTAGGCTATAACATTGATAAACGCCATGATTATTTCCGCTGTCTACTAGCCTATCGACGGTCTTGTGCAGCCTAAACATCACAGGAAAAGTGGTTGATTTATTAAATGCTCTGCAATGTCGAGCTATGCCTAATGCAAAATACCCAAAAATTCGAATCAGTATGGGTCTAAGCATTGACCAAACAGCTTAACAGATAAAATAATGTATTATTCAGGAGAATTCAATTGAATCAGGCTATTCATTTCAGTGCAGTTGCGTTCTTACGCATATCCTTAGACTAAATGCAAATGAAAACACCCCAGTCTGTTTTGATCACAAATCATGATGAAGCCTGAACATTTAAGCTGTTTGTCATCGATATAGCCCTCATTTGCCGACAGTTTTGATACACATGAAGACCTATATTTAATCTGGAATTGACTTTCTTCCAAGTCATATTTATTACCAATTAGGCTAAATGTGTTACTATTAATTTGCATAGGCTAACCATTGTGATTAATGTAATTTTTTACATCTTCTGATTTTTATGAATATTTCAATGCCCCTCGCACACACATTGTTACTTACCTTAAAGATCACAAAGTGAGATAATTTCCACTCCATTCATATGCACATATATTTGATTCATACACTGGTTTGTCTGGCTCGCATGCTTTCATTTTAAACAGGCATTCCCTTATCTACACTGAATTCATTTTAGTCCTCAATTATGATTAATACAATCATAGCTCATTAGTACACCCTTGTGGTTGAATATATATCTATGGTATGTCTTATGATTCAATTAATAATGTTGAACTAACAAATAACATCAAGTGATACATTACAATTTACAATAACAAACACCTTATGAAACAGCTGTGAAAACCAATCTAGCAGTGTTGATATTGATTTGGAGAACATGAGCAGAGTAAACGGAACAGGTTAGGAGACAGACGTAAACAAGCAAACACAGGTTAAATGATTATCAGGTATGTAAAAATACAGTTATTGAATTATTTAATTTAAATGTTTGATTAGATGTGCAATAATGTTAATGGCAGACAGAAATGAAAGGATACCTGTCTAATTTTTGATGTCAGTGGGGTTGGTAAGGGATGTTCCTTGGAAAAGATAGAGAGATGAGTTGTGAGAGAAACTCCAGGGTGGTGTCATGACCACTGGAGTCATACACCTTAACAGTATTGGTGTTGGTACTGCAGTGTTGGTACTGCAGACAGCATGGAGATGCCGCCAACCACGAGGCAGCAAATGGTTATCTGAGATTTTTATATTCACCTTAACGGATGTTGACCCCAGCTAGGAGCGATAGAGCACCAAGCTTTCCGGGGTCTCGCCTTCCTCTCGTCCTTCTTCCAAGCTAAGTCATTCACCCAGATGTCGAAGCATTTGGTTCCCTTGATTCTTCTCAGGTGGCTCTTCTCCTCATGTGCCCTGTCCATGTTCAGCTTCACCTTGATAGAAATAGAGATAAATGCAATTATATGTCATAATATTACAAATACATCTCTTATATATCTCTTGGAAGGCCAGAAAATAAATTAACAGCGAACAATAATTTTTACAGGGTCAAAAACCTCCACATCCTTCTCAGTTAACTTTTGCGGCTCCCCTCCATATAGCAAGCGATTAGAGTGAATACTCTGGAGGCCTGGACAATTCTGTGTGTTGTGCAAAGATTATTACTTTCAGATTGTCCTTCCACCATTCCTGGTACCCATCAAGGGACTTGCCCATGGCAGTCCCATTGGTCCATTCATCCAAACATGGAGTCACCACACATTCACATTATAAAAACAGTTGAAGTGGGAAGTTTACATACACTTAGGTTGGAGTCATTAAAATTTGTTTTTCAACCACTCCACAAATGTCTTGTTAACAAACTATAGTTTTGGAGGGTTGGTTAGGACATCTACATTATGCATGACACAAGTAATTTTTCCAACAATTGTTTACAGACAGATTATTTCACTTATAATTTACTGTATTACAATTCCAGTGGGTCAGAAGTTTACATACACTAAGTTGACTGTGCCTTTAAACAGCTTGGAAAATTCCAGAAAATGATCATGGGTTTAGAAACTTCGGATAGGCTAATTGACATCATTTGAGTCAATTGGAGGTGTACCTGTGGATGTATTTCAAGGCCAACCTTCAAACTCAGTGCCTCTTTGCTTGACATCTTGGGGAAATTTAAAGAAATCAGCCAAGACCTCAGAAAACAAATTGTAGACCTCCACAAGTATGGTTCATCCTTGGGAGCAATTTCCAAATGCCTGAAGGTACCACGTTCATCTGTACAAACAATAGTATGCAAGTATAAACACCATGGGACAACGCAGTCTTCATACCGCTCAGGAAGGAGACGCGTTCTGTCTCCTAGAGATGAACGTACTTTGGTGCGAAAAGTGCAAATCAATCCCAGAAGAACAGCAAAGGACCTCGTGAAGATGCTGGAGGAAACAGGTACAAAAGTATCTATATCCACAGTAAAACGAGTCCTATATCGACATAACCTGAAAGGCCGCTCAGCAAAGAAGAAGCCACTGCTCCAAAACCGCCATAAAAAAGCCAGACTACGGTTTGCAACTGCACATGGGGACAAAGATCGTACTTTTTGGAGAAATGTCCTCTGGTCTGATGAAACAAAAATATAACTGTTTGGCCATAATGACCATCGTTATGTTTGGAGGAAAAAGGGGGAGGCTTGCAAGCCGAAGAACACCATCCCAGCATCATGTTGTGGGGATGCTTTGCTGCTGGAGGGACTGGTGCACTTCACAAAATAGATGGCATCATTAGAAGGGAAAATTATGTGGATATATTGAAGCAACATCTCAAGACATCAGACAGGAAGTTAAAGCTTGGTCGCAAATGGGTCTTCTTATGGCTGAGATCCCGTTACCGTGAGCGATATAACAACAACCAGTGATAGTACAGGGCACCGTATTCAAAAGAACAGAAATCTCATAATTAAAATTCCTCAAACATACATGTATCTTATATCATTTTAAAGGTAGTCTTGTTGTTAATCCCACCACAGTGTCCGATTTCAAATAGGATTTACGGGGAAAGCACCGCAAATGATTATGTTAGGTCACCATGTTTATGCTAGGTCACCATTAGGTCACCATGTTTACACCATTTGATTCTGTACTCAAACATCTGCCTGGTATTCAAGATAACATGCAACATAGCACCACCACCTTTGAAGGTTTTCATCAACGTCTGCTCAGACTTAAATCGCGGTGTTCCAAGAACCTCCACTAGGGGTGGGTGACTTAGTATCCTCAAATGGACAAAAAGGAGACACAAGAGGCACCCCACACTCATTTTAGATCCCAAGGGGTCTTTATTTTCATACTGTATGCTCTCACTCTCATCACTATCTCCTTTGCCATCTTCTCAAGTCTTTACTTGGAACTCCATCCATACACACACACACACACACACACACACACACACACACACACACACACACACACACACACACACACACACACACACACACACACACACACACACACACACACACACACACACACACACACACACACACACACACACACACACACACACATATACTATAGCATCTTGCTTACATTTCTTACATTTTAGGCATCCAGCTGAGGTCTTGTATGGATCATGTTACACAGATGGGCTCAGGGGTATATGTACAGTCATTTTTAGAGTGGTGGCAAAGTAGTTGAACAGGAGAAGAGGATGTGGTTACTTGTGGAGGGAGAACAGTGAGGGTGGTGGGTTGGGCACCTGCAGTGAAGCTGATTGGTTGCTCTGGCTCATCACATCTTGACTAAAAGAAAGAGATTTAGAAATTAGTTCGACATTGCCATAGTTCAACAGCTCAAAAGCCGTCATTAACATACTCCCAGAGACAGCAATATATTCAGTATTCACTGAATGAAATAGCCTACCCATCCCCATTTACAAATATATTCATCAATGAAATAAATTATACTATAGCACATTCAATTACATTATTATTGTAAAGTATAGATTACTCCTGTATTTACCTTGTACAGTAACATAACCATTGAATGAAATAGTGTACCCATCCACATTTGCAATTTAATTGATCAATTCTAAAATAATACTAGCACACAGAGTTACATTGTTGTAGAATAGGCTACTACGGTATCCACACTATATTTGGATGCCGTTGTGATATTGTCAGGCATGAGTTTAGATCTTCAATCGAAGTTGCATGTTGTACCTCGTTTTCCTTCAGTGAAAAATAGTTATTTAATTTACAATTGAATGAATCCATTAAATAAATAATACTAGGACATCAAATTCCGTTATTGTACACTAGTCTACTCCACTATTGACACAGTAAATAATATCGCCTATGTGCTTCGACAATACGTTTTCAACAAAAAATTATATAAAAAAACACACATTTGCCTTAACACAGTAGACCTAAATATTTCCAATTGGATCAAGTACATCTTGGTAATTATTTCATCGTCTCTAATGAAACTATCTGGGACAGACCCTCGAAAATCGCTTCTGACAGTGGTAAAAAATCAAATCAAATTGAATGTCTGTGTCGCCGCCGAGCTCTCAAATACCGTGCCAGTCTCTCACTCCATGAACGGTCACTGCAATCTGGATTCCTTGGGACGTCCTTAACCAATTTACATTTGTACTTGATAGAGGTATGGGCATACCCAAATAGCACGGACCCTCTGGGAAAGTCTTTGGACTGCTCTAATTGACTGAAGGGACATCCCAAGGATCCCGAATAGCACCTATAAACTCCTCTGAAAGCCATGGACACAACTCTTATTGGTTGTCTGTTGTGGAACTGGTAACAACACAGTCTGTGATTGGCTAATAACATTTAGATCTGTATACAGCGAGATATGATAGCATACCATACCATTGAGGGAAAGTCAGGTTTTCTATAGATTGGGCATAATCTTTTCCAGGCCATTAACGTTTTGACGCACCCATCCCGTTAGCGGGATCATTTTCGTCAACATCCGCTGAATTGCAGAGCGCCAAATTCAGATTCAATTACTAAAGATATTTCATTTTCATTAAATCACAAGTGCAATATAGCAAAACACAGCGTAGTTTGTTGTTATCTACCTGGCGTGTCAGATTTCAAAAAAGCTTTACAGCGAAAGCAAACCAAGCGTTTATGTGAGGACATCTCTCTTAGCAGACAAAACATTAGAAACAGCTAGCAGCAAAGTAGATTGGTCACGAAAGTCAGAAAAGCAATAAAATGAATCGCTTACCTTTGATCTTTGGATGTTTGCACTCACGAGTCTCCCAGTTACACAATAAATGTTCCTTTTGTTCGATAAAGATCATTTTTATTTCCAAAAACCTCCATTTGGTTAGCGTGTTTTGTTTAGTAATCCACAGGCTTGTGCAGGTCATGCAGGTGAAAATTCCAAATAGTATCCGTAAAGTTCATAGAAACATGTCAAACCTTTTTTATAATAAATCCTCAGGTTGTTTTTACAACAAATAATAAATAATATTTCAACCAGGAGAGAGAGAGAAAATGCCATCCACTGACGCAATATGATCATTCACGCTCATTTTTCAGAATAAAAAGCTGAAACTATGTCTAAAGACTGTTCACACCATGTGGAAGCCATAGGGAAATGAATATGGTTGATATCCCTTTAATTGGAGGGAAGGCATGTAATGGAACAGGGAGGTTTCAAAATAAGAGGCACTTTCTGGTTGGATTTTCCTCAGGTTTTTGCCTGCAATATCAGTTATGTTATACTCGCAGACAATATCTTGACAGTTTTGGAAACTTTAGAGTGTTTTCTATCCTAATTTGACAATTATATGCATATTCTAGCTTCTGGGCTTGAGAAATAGGTAGTTTCATTTGGGTATGTTTTTCATCCAAACATCAAAATACTGCCCCCTACACTCAACAGGTGTGATAACAGGAAATACACAAGCCGTAGGCTACAGTATAGTTCAAGATGGCTGTATCGGAATGTCTGCTTGCACAGGAACAATTGTACATTTCTAACATTTATGGTTGAGATTTAATTAATATAAATACAAACTATGCACATTATGACTCATTAACACATGATGTAGGTGTCATGCAGATGTTAGTAAGGCGTTGGTATCATGTCATGTAAAGTCAGACACGTAATGCAGGAGTCACGCAGACATTAATGAGGCATTGGTGTCATGTCAGGTGGTACGGTTACCTAAGCTTAAATATGTCCCTTATCACCCCCCATGTGTGTGTCTTAGTGTACCAAACGCTGCCGGTGGCCAGTGACAGACGTCTCCGTCACACCCGCGATCATGCAGTCACCACTTCAGCCTCAAACTTAACTGTCAAACCAACGTGTTTTCATCCCTCGTTATCTAAACCTGACGACTGGACATTGCTCCTTCAGCTTCATACATCCGAAGCGGAATCTGCCTGTGGCCATGACCCCATTTGGATGTGGGGATAGTAGAGGGAAACGGTATGTATTAGACCTACTGAACAAAAATATAAATGCAACATGTAAAGTCTTGGTCCCATGTTTCATGAACTAAAATAAAATATCCCAGAAATGTGCCATATGCGCAAAAAGTTTATTTCTCTCAAATGTTGTGCACAAATGTCCCTGTTAGTGAGTATTTCTCCTTTGCCAAGATAATCCATCCACCTGACAAGTGTGGTATATCAAGAAGCTGATTTAACAGTGTGATCATTACACAGGTGCATCATGTGCTGGGGACAAAAGGCCACTCTAAAATGTACAGTTTTGTCACACAACACAATGCCACATGTCAAGTTGAGGGAGCGTGCAATTTGGCATGCTGACTGCAGCAATGTCCACCAGAACTGTTGCCAGAGAATTTAATATTAATTTCTCTACCATAAATTCTGACACATCTATTAAAACTGGATCGTCTTGTTTTATTTACAGATCAGAACCAATGATCCCAAGACAGTTGGTATATACTGTATATCACAGGAGGCTACGGAGGGGAGGACAGATCATAGTAATGGCTGGAATGGGGTAAATGGAATGGTATCAAACACATGGAAGCCATGCTTTCGATACCATTCCATTAATTCCGTTCCAGACATTACTACGAGCCCGTCCTCCCCAATGAAGGTGCCTCCGGCCGCCTGTGCTGTATAACTTTTACCGTCTTTACAAATTTAGTTGACAAACTTATATTATAATAATTTGGTTAGGGTGCTCATACACACTGATTTGTGAGATCAGCAGCAGTCAGACACAACTCATGATCATACAGTATATGTAATAAATGTGGAATTGAGAGTGCTTTACTATCACCAGTCACTTTAAGAGCAGTTTTCCCCCAGTGCTGCACATAGCCTATATGCCACACATATGGGCCTGCTGTTTTTCTTTTATACTGATGTAATAATGCTCCCTCACACTTGTACTTTCAAATACAGTTTTTTGTAATGTCTGCTTCTTGAAAGAACTTAAGATTAATACGTTTGTCGTTCAAATATATTTAATTTGTAGTGCATAACACATTTTCTTTAATTAGTTTGAATATCAGCTGTGGATGCATAGATGGGTGTTTATTTTGGATTTGCTTTGAATTAGTTGTGTGATGATTCAAGTGCATAATACCTAAATCTGTCATTTTTAAACACTTTCTTAATCTTTCGGCTATTTTTCGGACAGATGCCTTACTCCAAGAACTCCAGGAGCTCTTGGACATATCCGATGTCCACGATGAGACATCACCACCACTGCTCAACGGCCTCATAAGACTGGGATACAAGACAGCAACTGTCCACAAAAAGGTGGAAGGAGGCAAGACCATATCGCATTGATAACTGGCTGGCAGAAGAGGATCATCACCCAGATGTCAACAGTGCAGTACCAACCCAGCTGTAATGCGCTGAAGAAATTGCCTTCTGTGTCCCTTCTTCTGTGAGAAGCACAGCCGCGAGCTGCCCAGTGACACGAGCCTACCAGACAAGCTAAAATACTTCAATGCTCGCTTCGAGGCAAGCAACACTGAAGCATGCATGAGAGCATCAGCTGTTCCGGATGACTGTGTGATCATGCTCTCCGTAGCCGATGTGAGTAAGACCTTTAAACAGGTCAACATTCACAAGGCTGCAGGGCTAGACGGATTACCAGGACGTGTACTCTGTGCATGCGCTGACCAACTCGCAAGAGTCGTCACTGACATTTTCAACCTGTCCACGACTGAGTCTGTAATACCGACATGTTTCAAGCAGACCACCATAGTCCCTGTGCCCAAGAACACCAAGGTAACCTGCCTAAATGACTACCGACCAGTAGCACTCACATCTGTAGCCATGAAATTCTTTGAAGGGCTGGTCATGGCTCACATCAACACCATTATCCCAGAAACCTTAGACCCACTCCAATTTGCATACTGCCCCAACAGATCCACAGATGATGCAATCTCTATTGCACTCCACACTGCCCTTTCACAAATAGACAAAAGGAACACCTATGTGAGAATGCTATTCATTGACTACAGCTCAGCATTCAACACCATAGTGCCCTCAAAGCTCATCACTAAGCTAAGGACCCTGGGACTAAACACCTCCCTCTGCAACTGGATCCTGAACTTCCTGACGGGACGCCCCCAGGTGGTAAGGGTAGGTAACAACAAATTAAATCAAATTTATTTATATAGCCCTTCTTACATCAGTTGATATATCAAAGTGCTGTACAGAAACCCAGCCTAAAATCCCAAACAGCATTTAATGCAGGTGGAGAAGCACGGTGGCTAGGAAAAACTCCCTAGAAAGGCCAAAACCTGAGAAGAAGCCTAGAGAGGAACCAGGGAAGAAACCTAGAGAGGAACACTTTGCCGAAGCACAGCCCCCACACCACTAGAGGGATATCTTCAACCACCAACTTACCATCCTGAGACAAGGCCGAGTATAGCCCACAAAGATCTCCTCCACGGCACAACCAAAGGGGGTTATATGCTGCTTTTTAGTTAGCTTTGTGACAGTATCAAAAATACATTTTGGGTTGTTCTTATTTTCCTCAATTAAGTTGGAAAAATAGGATGATCAAGCAGCAGTGAGTGCTCTTCAATACTGCACGGTACTGTCTTTCCAAGCTAGTCGGAAGACTTCCAGTTTGGTGTGGCGCCATTTCCGTACCAATTTTCTGGAAGCTTGCTTCAGAGCTCGGGTATTTTCTGTATACCAGGGAGCTAGTTTCTTATGACAAATGTTTTTAGTTTTTAGGGGTGCAACTGCATCTAGGGTATTGCGCAAGGTTAATTAAATTGAGTTCCTCAGTTAGGTGGTTAACTGATTTTTATCCTCTGACGTCCTTGGGTAGGCTGGAAGAGTCTGGAAGGGCATCAAGGAATCTTTGGGTTGTCTGAGACTTTTGATGCTCCTTGGTTGGGGTCTGAGCAAATTATTTATTGCGATTGCAAACGTAATAAAATGGTGGTCCGATAGTCCAGGATTATGAGGAAAAACATTAAGATCCACAACATAAATTCCCTGGGACAAAACTAGGTCCAGAGTATGACTGTGTCAGTGAGTAGGTCCGGAGACATGTTGGACAAAACCCACGATGATGGCTCCGAAAGCCTTTTGGAGTGGGTCTGTGGACATTTCCATGTGAATATTAAAGTCACCAAAAATTAGAATATTATCTGCTATGACTACAAGGTCCGATAGGAATTCAGGGAACTCAGTGAGGAACGCTGTATATGGCCCAGGAGGCCTGTAAACAGTAGCTATAAAAAGTGATTGAGTAGGCTGCATAGATTTCATGACTACAAGCACAAAAGACGAAAACAAATTTGAAATTTGCTATCGTAAATGTGAGCAGCACCTGCGCCTTTGCGGGATGCGTGGGGGATATGGTCACTATTGTAACCAGGAGGTGAGGCCTCATTTAACACAGTAAATTCATCAGGCTTAAGCCATGTTTCAGGCAGGCCAATCACATCAAGATTATGATCAGTGAATCAGTTCGTTGACTATAACTGCCTTGGAAGTGAGGGATCTAACATTAAGTAGCCCTATTTTGAGATGTGAGGTATCACGATCTCTTTCAATAATGGCAGGAATGGAGGAGCTCTTTATTCTAGTCAGATTGCTAAGGCAAACACCGCCATGTTTATTTTTGCCTAACATAGATCGAGGCACAGGCAAGGTCTCAATGGGGATAGCTGAGCTAACTACACTGACTGTACTAGTGGCAGGCTTCACTAAGCTGGCAGGCTGGCTAACAGCCTGCTGCCTGGCCTGCACCCTATTTCATTGTGGAGCTAGGGGAGTTAGAGCCCTGTCTATGTTTGTAGATAAGATGAGAGCACACCTCCAGCTAGGATGGAGTCCGTCACTCCTCAGCAGGCCAGGCCTGGTACGGTTTGTGGGTGAGTCCCAGAAAGAGGGCCAATTATCTACAAATTCTATCTTTTGGGAGGGACAGAAAACAGTTTTCAACCAGCGATTGAGTTGTGAGACTCTGCTGTAGAGCTCATCACTCCCCCTAACTGGGAGGGGGCCAGAGACAATTACTCGATGCCAACACATCTTTCTGGCTGATTTACACACTGAAGCTATGTTGTGCTTGGTGACCTCTGACTGTTTCATCCTAACATCGTTGGTGCCGACGTGGGTAACAATATCCCTATACTCTCTACACTTGCCAGTTTTAGCTTTAGCCAGCACCATCTTCAGATTAGCCTTAACGTCGGTAGCCCTGCCCACTGGTAAACAGTGTATGATCGCTGGATGATTCGTTTTAAGTCTAATACTGCGGGTAATGATGTCCCCAATGACTAGGGTTTTCAATTTTTCAGAGCTAATGGTGGGAGGCTTCGGCATCTCAGACCCCGTAACGGGAGGAGTAGAGACCAGAGAAGGCTCGGCCTCTGACTCCGCCTTGCTGCTAAATGGGGAGAACCAGTTGAAAGTTTCTGTTGGCTGAATGAGCGACACCGGTTGAGCATTCCTACAGTATTTCCTTCCAGAAGCCATGAGAAAGTTGTCCGGCTGTGGGGATCGTGCAAAGGGATTTATACTACTATCTGTACTTACTGGTGGCACGGATGCTGTTTCATCCTTTCCTACACTGAAATTACCCTTGCCTAATAATTGCGTCTGAAGCTGGGCTTGCAGCACATAAGGCGATCGTACAGGCGGTCATTCTCCTGTATATTATGAGTACAGCGACTGCAATTAGAAGGCATCATGTTAATGTTACTACTTAGCTTCGGCTGTTGGAGGTCCTGACGAACCATGTCCAGATAAAGCGTCCGGAGCAAAAAAGTTGAGTGAGGGAAAAACTAAAAATATAAACGGTAATTAAAAAGTAAAAACCGCAAAGTTGTCAGGTAGCAAAGTAAGGTTAGCAACAAAAAACACAGCAGCAGTTTAATTAAAAAGTCTGCAAGTTGTGACCGGAAATGAAAACTAAACTATGCAAACAGAACATCAAAAGAATGTACACATCTGCCACGCTGATCCTCAACACGAGGGCCCCTTAGGGGTGCGTGCTCAGTCCCCTCCTGTACTCCCTGTTCACTCATGATTGCATGGCCAGGCACGACTCCAACACTGTCATTAAGTTTGCTGATGACACAACAGTGTCAACAGGCCTGATCTCCGACAACGATGAGACAGCCTATCGGGAGGAAGTCAGAGACCTGGCCGTGTGGTGCCAGGATAACAACCTCTCACTCAACGTGATCATGACAAATGATACAGATACAGATAAATACAGGAAAAGGAGGACTGACCACACCCCCATTCTCATCGATGGGGCTGTAGTGGAGTAGGTTGAGAGCTTCAAGTTCCTTGGTGTCCACATCGCCAACAAACTATCATGGTCCAAACACACCAAGACAGTCGTGAAGAGGGCACGACAAAGCCTATTCCCCCTCAGGAGACTGAAAAGATTTGGCAAGGGTCCTCAGATCCTCAAAAAGTTATTCAGCTGCACATTCGAGAGCATCGTGACTGGTAGCATCACTGTCTGGTGTGGCAACTGCTCGGCCTCCAACCGCAAGGCAATACAGAGGGTAATGCGTATGGCCCAGTGCATCACTGGGGCCAAGCTTCCTGCCATCCAGGACCTCTATAAAAGGTGGTGTCAGAGGAAGGCCCCAAAAATTGTCAAAGACTCCAGCCACCCTAGTCATAGACTGTTCTCTCTGCTACTGCATGGCAAGCGGTACCGGAGCACCAAGTCTAGGTCCAAAAGGCTTCTTAACTGCTTCTACCCCCAAGCCATAAGACTGCTGAACAGCTAATCAAATGTCCCCCCCCCCTTTACGCTTCTGCTACTCTCTGTTTATTATCTATGCATAGTCACTTTAACTCTACCCAATATGTACATATTACCTCAATTACCTCCACAATTCTTTACTCATCACTTTTTTTTAAACTGCATTGTTGGTTAAGAGCTTGTAAGTAAGCATTTCACTGTAAGGAATACCTGTTGTATTCGGCAATTTTGATATGACACAGCCAGTTATTCCCTTTTTGTTCTCAGCAATCGAGATACCATAGTGAAGGGTTTCCTACAGCCACTGCCCCCCAATGCAGGCACCACAGTGATTTTTACTGTTTTAAAGATCATTTTGTTTACCTTCCTTGCGATGTTGAATATCCTTTGTCGTTAATTATATTCTGATGTTTTTATTTAACTTGTCTTCTGCCTGCAATGTTTTTCCCTGTGTCCACAACTGGGAATTAGGGTTTGCCCTGACAGGTCTGTTGCACTTGTAACCATGAGTGGTAATGATGCAGTGCATCTGTAATTAGTTGCGCACAAATTTGTTTACATCCCTGTTAGCGAGCATTTCTACTTTGCCAAGATAATCCATCCTGACAGGTGTGGCATATCTAGAAGCAGGTGCACCTTGTGTTGGGGACAATAAAAGGCCATTCTAAAATATGCGGTTTTGTCACACAACACAATGCCACAGATGTCTCAAGTTTTGAGCGAGGGTGCAATTGGCATGCTGACTGCAGGAATGTCAAGATAATTTAACGTTAATTTATCTACCATAAGCCACCTCCAACATCGTTTTAGAGAATTTGGCAGTACGTCCAACCGACCTCACATCCGCAGTTCCACGTGTGTGGAGTCGTGTGAACAGGGTGCCCCATGGTAGCGGTGGGGTTATGGTATGGGCAGGCATGAGCTACGGACAACGAACACAATTGCATTTTATCGATGGCAATTTGAATGCAGAGAGGTACCGTGACCAGATCCTGAGGCCCATTGTCGTGCCTTTCCATCTGCCGCCATCACCTCATGTTTCAGCATGATAATACACGGCCCCATGTCACAAGGATCTGTACCTGTATTTCCAGTCATGTGAAATGCATAGATTAGGGCTTAAAATTGATTGATTTCCCTATATGAACTGTGACTCAGTAAAATCTTTGAAATCGTTGCATGTTGTGTTTTATATTTTGGAGTTCTGGGAGTATATGGGAGTTCTGCAACGAACAAGTGTAAATACAAGTTTTTATTTTTTTTATTTTTTATTTCACCTTTATTTAACCAGATAGGCTAGTTGAGAACAAGTTCTCATTTGCAACTGCGACCTGGCCAAGATAAAGCATAGCAGTGTGAACAGACAACACAGAGTTACACATGGAGTAAACAATTAACAAGTCAATAACACAGTAGAAAAAAAAGGGGAGTCTATATACATTGTGTGCAAAAGGCATGAGGAGGTAGGCGAATAATTACAATTTTGCAGATTAACACTGGAGTGATAAATGATCAGATGGTCATGTACAGGTAGAGATATTGGTTTTGCATATATGGGAGGGCTGCAATGAACAAGAAGTAAATAGGTAATTCATATTATGTATAATGGTAAAGATGGAGTCATGATAAAATTGCCAACAGTTTCTCATTATGCACATTATTTGTATCATTATACTAATCAATAATATGTATCAAAAATGTTGTATCAATATACATAATTAGTATTAATTACATCTTATAAATATCATATATTTTCCCCTGTTTTCATTCACTCCAAGACAGTAACTTCAAACTTGGCCCATATTTTTTTCATATTCCTTTAACTTTCCATTTGCAATAGTTCTCAAATTTGACAGTGGTCATTGACAGTTTGAGCCATTCTCCAAATGAGGGTGACTGCTTCTCTTTCCAGTGCCTTAAAATGACCCTTTTAGCAATGAGAGTTAGTGACATGAGCATGGAAGCATTTGGTGTAGTCCATCTTCTACTGCTTGATGAAATAGAGACAAAAAGGTGTAGTCCCCTTGTTTTTTAGTTTAAGAATTTATACACCCTAGATGCCAGATGCCTGGTTTTTGGAATGGACATTCTTTATGAAAATGTTTTGTTCAAATCCTGTTTAAATGTCAAAGTTATATCTGCCGACTTAACTGCCTGTACAATCTGAATAATAAAAATGAAAAATCCTCAGCAATCTACACACAATACCCCATAATGACAAAACAAAAAGAGGTTAAGAATTTTTTGCAAATTTACAAAAAATGAAAAACAGAAATATCTTATTTACATACGTTTGTAGATCCTTTGCTATGTGATTCGAATTTGAGCTCTGGTGCATCCTGTTTCCATTGATCATCCTTGAGATGTTTCTACAACTTCAGTGGAGTCTACCTGTGGTAAATTCAATTGATTGGACATTTTTTGTAAAGGCACACACCTGTCTATGTAAGGTCCAACAGTTGACAGCGCATTTCAGAGCAAAAACCAAGACATGAGGTTGAAGGAATTATCCGTAGAGCTACGAGACAGGATTGTGTTGAGGCACAGATCTGGGGAAGGTTACCAAAAAATGTCTGCAGCATTGGAGGTCCCCAAGAACACAGTGGCCATCATTCTTTCTTTAAAAAAAAACTTTTACCCCTTTTTCATGGTATCCAATTGGTAGTTACAGTCTTGTCTCATCGCTCAACTCCTGTACAGACTGGGGAGAGGTGAAGGTTGAGAGTTGTGCGTCCTCTGAAACACAACCTAGCCAAGTCTCACTGCTTCTTGGCACAACACCCGCTTAACCCAAAGCACCATTGTGTTGGAGGAAACACTGTGTACCTGGCAACTGTGTCAGCATGCATTGCATCCAGCCCGCCACAGGAGTTGCTAGAGCACGATGGGACAAGAACATCTCTGCCGGCCAAACCCTCCCCTAACCCAAATGATGCTGGGACAATTGGGCGCCGCCACATGGGTCTCCTGGTTGCAGCCGGCTGCGACAGTCTTGACCCGAACCAGGATCTCTAGTGGCACAGCTAGCACTGCAATGCCTTAGACCACTGCGCCACTCGGGACGCCTGGCCTCTGTCATTCTTAAATGGAGGAAGTTTGGAGCCCCCAAGTCTTTTCCTGGAGCCAGCCGCCCAGCCAAACTGAGCAATTGGGGGAGAAGGGTCTTGGTCAGGGAAGAACCCGATGGTCACTCTGACAGAGCTCTAGAGTTCCTATGTGGAGATGGGAGAACCTTCCAGAAGGACAACCATCTCTGCAGAACTCCACGAATCAGAGCTTTATGGTAGAGTGGCCAGACGGAAGCCACTCCTCAGTAAAAGACACATGACAGCCTGCTTGTAGTTTTCCGTTTCAATGTACATAACTACCGGCATACAAAAATAACAATAAATACATGGGCACAAAACCCATATCGCCCCAGTTCCATAAAGCACACGTACTTTACAATAAACAATTCCCAACAAGGACATGGGGGAAACAGAGGGAATATATACAACATGTAATTAGGGAATTGAAACCAGGTAGGTGTGACAATCATACAAAACAAATGGAACATGAAAAATGGATCGGTGATGGCTAGAAGACCGGTGATGTCGACCGCCGAACACTGCCCGAACAAGGAGAGGAACCGACTTCGGCAGAAGTCGTGACACATGGTGGTGGCAGCATCATGCTGTGGGGACATTTTTCAGAGGCAGGGACTGGGAGACTAGTCAAGATCGAGGGAAAGATGAACAGAGCAAAGTACAGAGAGATCCTTGATGAAAACCTGCTCCAGAGCGCTTAGGACCTCAGACGGGGGCAAAGGTTCACTTTCCAACAGGACAACGACCCTAAGCACACAGCCAAGACAACGCAGGAGTGGTTTTGGCACATGTCTCAATGTCCTTGAGTGGCCCAGCCAGAGCCTGGACTTGAACCCCATCGAACATCTCTGAAAAGACCTGAAAATAGCTGTGCAGCGACTCTCCCCATCCAACCTGACAGAGTTTGAGAGGATCTGTAGAGAAGAATGGAGAAACTCCCCAAATACAGGTGTGTCAAGCTTGTAGCATCATACCCAAGAATACACGGGGCTGTAATCGCTGCCAAAGGTAAATGGTCTGAAGTAAATGGTCTGAATACTTACGTAAATGTGATTTTTCCGTTTTTATTTTTAGTAAATTAGCAAAAATGTCTTAGCCTGTTTTTGCTTTGTGATTATGGGGTAATGTGTGTAGATTCCTGAGGGGGAAAAAAACTATTTAATCAATTTTAAAACAAGGCTGTAACCTAACAAAATGTGGAAAAAGTCAAGTGATCTGAATACTTTCCGAAGGCACTGTATATAGTGTGAATCCAGATTCAGAAAGCTTTATTGTCCCAAGCCTGACCATGTGTATAAGCTTATGAGTTTGTTTAGTGTGTAAACAATAAATACTGTGTGTATTCCAGCCCAGATGCTGTGCGTGTATCAGCGGGAGTCACGTCTAGCCGGTCAACAAGTTCATCCACGAAGTGTTCACGAAGATGAACGAGTGAGTGACAACCACCATTTGTGAATGAAAAATAAACACATTTGTTCGAAGTGAAGCTGTAAAGTATCGAGATTTTGAAGCCTGTGACATACAGCCCAATTTAAGAAATATAGACTAAAAACATAATTGTTTTTCTTGCCAGGGACGGGTATAAGACCCAATTTGATGAAGAGGGCCGTGTGGTCTGGAGAGACATCATTCTGCCTATCCCAATCAATCTTGGAGAGAAGGTGGATGTAAGTTAAAACACACACAGTGGGTTTGTTTACTCATTAGAGTGACTTCTGACAGATGGTGAGGATAAAGTGTCCATTGATGTTGGTTGTCAGGGAGGATGATCAGAACTAGGCCACAGTGGAGTCTGTCAAGGACGTGAGTACACACACACAAACAAGCTTCCTATGAAATCAATAATTGTGATTGACGCTGAATGTGACCTCTGACCTGCAGATAGCCCAGATGATGCGTGCAGCGGGTAACGAGCACTTACTGACCATTCTACAATACCCTGATGCTGGACATCTCATTAAGCTGCCCTACACGCCCTACAGAACGCCAATGCTCAAGAAGACTCCTGTGAAAAGAGCCTTGACTTTCTAAGGCAACACCTGTACCCCAGACATGACTCTGTCCCTAAGGCCAAGCTGTGATGTCACGCCCGAGAAGCCTCCAGGACCTAGTATGAACAAGTCTCTCATTCACTGTACTGTCTGAGTTTCAACCTTCCCATAGTGTTAACACCTGTGTCTATAACCTAACTGCCATAGTACACGGTTGACTGATTAAATGTTTTGATTCACGATTAAACATTAGGAAATGTATTGTCTATGATGTTTATAATAAATCAGAGGAAGAATATGAGCAATATCTGTTGCTATTGAGAGCATGAGAGCTATTTGGTTTGTCTCTTGCAGTTCTTCATAATACCACACGAGGGTAATGTATGCACATATGTGGTGGTGGTCAATGGATGAGTCCTGGGGCTGTATTCCTAAACGTCTAAGAGTAGGAGTGTTGATCGAGTATAAGGATCCCCCTGTCATATTTAATATATTTCATTGTGATCTGAAAGCCAGAACTGATCCTAGATCAGCACTCCTGCTCTGAGATGTTTCATACATAGGTTGCAGTCTAAACTAGGGTTTCCAAAACTCGGCCCTAGCCCCCCGTGCATGTTTTGGTTTTTGACCTACACCACACAGCTGATTCAAATAACCACTTCATCATCAAGCTTAGATTATTTGAATCAGCTGTGTAGTGCTAGGGTAAAAACCAAAACGTGCACCCAGGTGGGGCCCCACGGCCAAGTTTGAGAAATCCTGGTCTACATGTTTAAATAAACCCCATTGAACTTGATGGATAGAGTGTTTAGAAAATGAATAAACATGTCTTGATTTTACAGTTCACAATCCAGGCAAATTAATTCAGCACCGAGGAGGGAATCATCTTTAACTCACATAGCCTGTGCACACACACACACTGAGAAGGGAATCATCTTTAACTTTCAGTGTTCAGGGAGATGCTATGTCTATTTACCTAGGGGTAACTATGGGCACCTGCCTCTTTGCCATTTGTCATAACTGTGTCCATTGTCTAACTCAATGACAGGCATGTCCAGGGTTTAGCCCAATAGGGGACTGATTCTGCCAGAGTAGGATTTTTCACCCATCTGTGCCCACCTGCTAAATAAGCAGTCTACTACGAACACAGAAAATGGCCCCTGTGTGTGTCCCTCTGTCCGCCAGAGACGGATAATGTGGAGTTCTATGCTTGACGTGGTAAAGTACCCACCCAATTAGCACAGTGGATCTGGGCCGATTCCGTCTGAGAGTCGGGGCACTCGGTTGAGAGTCAGACACGGCCGATGCTATGTGGCCCGAGTCTGGGCCACTTTCGGCAGTATTACTTATGGCTAGGATGCAGGGATTGAGCTCGGGCCGATTCCGGTGAGAGTTATCTAGCCCAAATGCATTACTTGGAACTCGGCCAAGCTGCTTTATATAATTAACATTAACATTTCATTATTTATTTATTTTTCCATATTTTCCTCACTGTTTCTGTGATCAAAAAATAGAATGAACATTTAAATGAAAATACTTAAGACTCCTGTGTAATATTTTAGTATTTTGATACTTTGTGCGAGGCATTTGATAAGCATTAAAAACTTTGTGGATGAGCCTCCCGAATGGCGCAGCGGTCTAAGACAATGCATCGCAGTGCAAACTGCGTTGCTACAGATGCTGGTTCGAGACCCATGAGATGCATAAGTTGTCTGAGTTAGGGGAGAGTTTGGCTAGCCGGGATGGCCTTGTCCCATCGCGCTGTAGTGACTCCTGTGGCGGTCTAAGCGCATGCAGGCTGACACGGTCAACAGGTATATGGTGTTTCCCCCAACACAAAATGTTTTTGTGTAGATGGATATCATTTGTATGCATAAAATGTATAATAGTAATATTTTAAACGACTAAATCTGGTGATTTTGTATACAGTTATTTAAATTTGCATTGGCCGCTTCTGGGGGGGATTCTGGGAAGATGCTGGCAATGTCGGCTGAATTACGGTACTCGGAAACGACCCGATGTACTTGGGCCGATTCTGGGCAGTCATTTGTTTAAATTCCGAGCCAATTCAATCGGCAGGGTAGCCTAGTGGTTAGAGCATTGTACTAGTAACCGAAAAGTTGCAAGTTCAAACTCCTGAGCTGACAAGGTACAAATCTGATGTTCTTCCCCTGAACAGGCAGTTAACCCACTGTTCCTAGGCTGTCATTGAAAATAAGAATTTGTTCTTAACTGACTTGCCTAGTTAAATAAAAGTGAAATAAAAAATAAAATCAGTTCCGGCCCTGCAGAAGAGGGCCACTTCTGGGCTGATTCCTCATTGCTAGCTGGGAAACTCTCCTTCTGAGGTCAGTCAGAAGAACAGTGAAGTTGGTCTTGTGTAACATGGCAGGTACTGTATGTGCAGCCATGCCTTCCAGAGCTACACATAGACCGACTGATATCAAATCACATTTTATTTTGTCACATGCGCCGAATACAACAGGTGTAGACCTTACAGTGAAATGCTTACTTACAAGGCCCTTAACAAACAATGCAGTTTTAAGAAAATGCCTAAAAAAAGTAAGAGATAAGAATAACAACTAATTAAAGAGCAGCAGTAAATAACAATAGTGAGGCTAAATACAGGGGGTACCGGTACAGAGTCAGTGTACGGGGCACCGGTGTGAGGTAATTGAGGTAATATGTACATGTAGGTAGAGTTATTAAAGTAACTATGCATAGATATTAACAGAGAGTAGCAGCAGTGTAGAAGGGGGGGGGGCAATGCAAATAGTCTGGGTAGCCATTTGATTAGCTGTTCAGGAATCTTAAGGCTTGGGGTTAGAAGCTGTTTAGAAGCCTCTTGGACCTAAACTTGGCGCTCAGTTTACAGAGATAACAGTCTATGACTAGGGTGGCTGGAGTCTTTGACAATTTTTAGGGCCTTCCTCTGACACCGTCTGGTATAGAGGTCCTGGATGGCAGGAAGCTTGGCCCCAGTGATGCACTGGGCCACACGCACTACCCTCTGTAGTGACTTGCGGTTGGAGGGATGCAACCATGCTCTAGATGGTGCAGCTGTAAAACCTTTTGAGGATCTGAGGACCTATGCTAAATATTTTCAGTCTCCTGAGGGGGAATAGGTTTTGTCGTGCCCTCTTCACGACTGTCTTGGTGTGCTTGGACCATGCTAATTTGTTGGTGATGTGGACACCAAGGAACTTGAAACTCTCAATCTGCTCCACTACAGCCCTGTGGATGAGAATGCGAGCGTGCTTGGTACTCCTTTTCCTGTCGTCTACAATGATCTCCTTTGTATATGTTCTTATGATCTCAGTAGCCCAAGCACACTAACCACAACTTTGATTTGACACATCTAGATCAGTCTATTAACTTTACAAGTCATTTACTTATATGATGTAATTAAATACATTCCTGGCTGAATGTGGTGCGCCAAGTGGGCGCGCTTATCTTCGTTAGCACGCTGCGCTGCATAGCCTGCCAGGAGGGTTGAGACTCCGGGGCGCGTGGGATGCACAGTTTGGGGCTCGCCACGAACTCCTAGAACAGAGTTACAGAGACCACTCGTTCACACACACACACACAGAGAGAGAGAGAGAGACACTCACGTACACAACTGCTTCAGGACTTGCTGACAACAACCCGAGGGATAATTATCAATGTTTCATGCTCGAAAATGCTGATATTGCACATCGCATCACTTTTGAGTAAGTATTGTTTTTGCATGGAATTGTATCGTTTTATAGAGTGAATTTCCTACTGCGCAGGTAGCTAGCTAAAGTATGTTCTATTCCGTTGAGGAGTTGCCTAAAGCCAAGTATTGTCTTAAGAGGAAAGGTAAAACGTGAAGAGATCCAATAGAGGAGTTTAATTCCAGTGTTCCTTTTCACTCTCACTTATCCAGGACCATGTGGGGACATTTAATGAGGAACATCTGTAAGCCATTATTTAAACATCTAAAATGTGTTCAACAGTTTATACATATCAGATGTCTCAGTCCACAGTGCATGTTTAAAGATGTTTTGTGCACATTATTTGCAACTAGCTTTCGTTTACAGAAGCTATTTTGTACAGTCAATAACTGTCGATGTTGTTCTCGAACATAGCAGCCTGTTTTCATAAACAGTCACCCCACAGGGATCGATAGGAAAGCGAATCCATGTGATTTCAATTAAATTAACCGAAGAGAGGCATATCTTGTGACCATTATGTTTTTATACCCAGTGATGACATAGACTAAAGGGAAACTGTGATAGCAATGCAGAGACACGTCTCTTACGTCTAAAATGGAAACATTTGTACAGATGTTTAACTGTGGGATAGTTGAGTTCTATAGCATAATAGTTGCATGGGGAGTTATACTCCAGACATGTTTTGCTCGCCCGTGCGGCATCATCAGCTACTCTCACCGCTGTTTCTGTCGCTCAGCCCTCGGGTGGCGCTCCTTTGCCCAGCTGCCGGAGTTTGGGGATGTGTGCACTGAGGGGAGCTGCTACCCCGCCACCGGGGACCTTCTGATTGGCCGTGCGCACAAGCTCACGGCCTCCTCCACCTGCGGCATTGAGAAGCCTGAGCGCTTTTGCATCGTTGGTCACTTGGAGGTAAGACACCTCACACCTGGGGCACAGATACTATCGGTGCACTACACCTAGACAGGGCCGGCAGTGGGCATAAGCAGCCGCTAGGAGCCGACATAAACGTTTGCTCTCAACTGAGTTTGAAATGTAGAATACATAAGGTGCAATTTCGAAATTCGGTTGTGCATCAGCAGTTTTCCTTATTGACTTAAGACATTTCATTTTTTAAATTTTTAATTCATTTGTAAAAATGTACAAAACCATAATTCCACGTTGAAATGATTGGGTACTGTGTGTAGGCCAGTGACACACAATCTAAATGTAATCCAAATCAAATAAAAACGTTATACTTTCATCACGGTTCCGCCCCAAATCATGGGCGAATTACTGACCATGGATGAAGGGCCGTGCCCATGGGCCCTGAACTCCCCCCATTGATTATGATATCTCACAGATATCATATTAACATGACAAAATGTGTAGAATTTCTAGAAATTAGCTTAAAAACTGCTAAAATGTCTAAAAAAGTAAGTCCCAGGGGTTCGGATAGGGGAATTACACCTCCTGTAGGTAATGGGATACAATATGACCATTACATTTGCAGCTAATAGGGCTGGGCCACATATGATCGATACACTCACTGGTCCTCTGTAGTTCAGTTGGTAGAGCATGGCACTTGCAACGCAAAGATGGTGGGTGTGATTCCCTGGATGGGACCACCCATTAGTAAAACATGTGCACGCATGACTGTAAGTCGCTTTGGATGAAAGTGTCTGCTAAATGATGATTATTATTATATTACACCTGTCCAGCAGGTGTATGATTTAACACTTCATTGTGTTTCCAAAAATGGTGTTGTAACGTAATGGTGTAGTGCAGTACAGTGTAATATTTGAGTGGACGAAAGAGACTCTATGGTATTGTGCTGCGTGGGAGTCTTGGCATTTCCCTCCACAATAAGCATTGTGTGCCACACAATCACCGCCCTTGTGTGTGTGTGTGTTACGGTTTTCTTTAGGTGAAGTAGAGGCGGACCAAAATGCAGCGTGGTTGTTATTCATTGTACTTTAATAAAGAAACTGTACACGAATAAACTAACAAAACAACAAACGTGCGAAAACCTAAAACAGTCCTAATCTGGTGCAAAACACAGAGACAGGAACAATCACCCACAAAACCCAACACCAAACAGGCTACCTAAATATGGTTCCCAATCAGAGACAATGACTAACACCTGCCTCTGATTGAGAACTATATCAGGCCAAACATAGAACTAGACAAACTAGACATGTAACATAGAATGCCCACTCAGATCACACCCTGACCAACCAAAACATAGAAACATACAAAGCAAACTATGGTCAGGGTGTGACAGTGTGCTTATCATGGGGGGTGAGGAGGGGAGAGTGCATGATCGGGGTTATTCCGTTATTCCAGAATCCCCTCGGGGGTGAACGCCTACAGAATGTGTCCATGTGAAGGGGGTGTTATCTACCCAAGGGCTGTGGGACGATTAACGAAACATTGGAACATTCTAGGATGAGTCATCGTAATGAGGAGGAGAACGGGGGATGAGGAGAAGAGCCCGAGGGTCTAGTGCAAAGAATTCTGGGAGCAGACTTTGCCTAACGGGGGAGTGGAAGCTGGACCACTTAGCAGTTACAAGTGGTCACATTTCAACACAGTTAAAACTTGGGTGTGCAGATAGATTGGAAAGCAACTGCTTGGATGAAATTAGAAGGTTGTGAAAGTCACACTGTGAGGTTGTGAAATCCTCACTTCCACACTTGTTAGGAAGATACAGTGCAGAGAGTAGGGTGTGTGTGTGTGTGTGTGTGTGTGTGTGTGTGTGTGTGTGTGTGTAAGACAATCCAGTATCTGTGTGTGTAGGCCAAACCATCTGGAGAGCAGACAAACCTTCTGCTGCTAAGTGGGGCAGTGAACCTAGAGAGTAGAATAAACTATTATCTACGCTACAGGATATACACACTCAGACACAGACACACGCATGCGCACACACACACACACACACACACACACACACACACACACACACACACACACACACACACACACACACACACACACACACACACACACACACACACACACACACACACAGTCTTGTACAGTTAACCTTGTGGGAATACACAATTCAACATCCTATTTTCTCTAACCCATACTCTTACCCTAACCTTTTTTCAAATGTAACCTTTATTTAACTAGGCAAGTCAGTTAAGAACAAATTCTTATATACAATGACGGCCTACCCCGGCCAAACCCTAACCCGGACGACGCTGGGCCAATTGTGTGCCGCCCTATGGGACTCCCAATCACAGCCGGTTGTGATACAGCCTGGAATCTAACCAGGGTCTGTAGTGACACCTCTAGCACTGAGATGCAGTGCCTTAGACCGCTGCGCCACTCGGGAGCCCAAAACCTTAACCCTAACCTTAACCCTAAACTTAAGCCAAAAATCGAACCTTAACCCTAAACCTAGCTCCTAACCCTAAAATTAACACTAGCTCCTAACCCTAAAATTAACCCTAGCTCCTAACCCTAACCCTTAATGTAATTCTAACCCTTACACTAATTCTATCCTTAACCCTAAACCCCCTAGGAATAGCATTTGACCTCATGGAGTTAGTCACACACACACACACACACACACACACACACACACACACACACACACACACACACACACACACACACACACACACACACACACACACACACACACACACACACACACACACACTTTAGGGCCCCATTCCTACCCATACTCACCCATACTGTGTGTGTGTGATGACAGACTGAGTGGTAGCTCTATAATTAGGTGAATGAGCACGTTTTTCACAGTACTGAGACACTCTCTCTCTCCTCCCTCGCTCTCTGTAGGAGGAGAAGAAGTGTTTTGTGTGTGACTCCAGAGAGAAGTATGATGAGAGGATGAACCACACCACCAGCCACAGCATCGAAAACTTGGTCACCACCTTCGCCCCCAACCGCCTCAAGACCTGGTGGCAGTCTGAGAATGGTGAGAATATGTGTGTGTGGGTGGGTGTTTGTGCGCATGTTTTTGGTTTTACTAGTAAAATAAGGAATATTCAGGCGAGTTGGGACATTTCGCCGGTCCCCACAAGGAAAAAGGCTATTTTAGTCTTAAGGTTTAGGGTTAGTGTTACAATTATGGTTACAGAATGGACATCACATGTTGAATGAGGGCGGAACGAGGAAGAGCTCGGTTTGTTGTTTTGAAAGCCGCTGAAAAAGAATTCTATTGAAAAAGTTTGGTTACTAGCTACCTTTGAATATGGATCCCGCGACGCCTTTAGCCTCGGTTGCTGGTACCACTATATCTGTCCAGGGATCCTGCCAACCAAAAGTTTGAAGAGCTGCTTGGCGTAGCAAGGTTTCCAGCCCTTTTGGCTGGGACTGTGGATTGTCCCGGGATTGTGGCTGTCTAAATCCCTGCTGTTTGTTGCTGTTTAAATCTGCCCTGTGACCTGCCCTGTCTGGAACTGCGTGTAGTACCAGCGTTAGCCTACATTGCTACCATGGCGTCCAAAGCCAAAGGTGGAAGTAATGGAGAGGAGTGTTTCTCTATCACAGGTCAAGGATCTTTTAAATGAACAAAAAGGATTTTACAAGCAGTTGTTACAACAACAGGAAAATAGCTTCATGAGCTTTGTCCAGATACTGATGGACTCAACTAACGAAAGAATGGACAATCTGACGGGGGGAGGTTCAGAACTGTAAGAACAGTTTGCAGTTCTCCCAGGGAGATGTGTATGTCCTGAAAGAGACTTGCAGCAAGATGACAACAAACTGTAAGTCCTCTCGAGATGACATCAGCATGAATCCTTGTTAGCAATGACTGGGGAAAACAAATCCAGGGGGACAATCCAGGAGGAATACCATCGTTGTGGAAGGCATACCAGAGTCTTCACATGAGAACTGGGCCGAGTCTGAGGAGAAAGTATGGAAAATTATCACTGAAAAGCTGCCGATGGATCATACAAAGATTGAGGTGGAGCGCGCCCACAGGTCTGGAAAACATGTAACCAGCCCAGGTGACAGACCCAGGCCGATAGTGGTCAAGCTCCTGAGGTTTGAGGACAAGATGGCTGTTCTGGAGAGAGCCAAGAACACGAGAGGAACCAACATCTTTCTCAAAGAGGACTTCTCTGAAGCTGTGCGCCAGAGGCGGGGAAAGAGCTGATCCCAGCTATGAAAGCTGACAGTGCGCAGGGGAACATTGCTTACATCTGCTACAACAGGCTCATTGTCCTCCCTCCCTCCCTCCCAAAAGCTTGGGAGAAATGAGCAAGCCAAGCCTCAGAGGTAGTAGCTTCAGCCCAACATCACACACACACATATACAGTGTATATATTTTTTCTCAGATAAGCTATCAAGGAAATGGCTAAGAATAGACAATATTAATATACACTGAGTTTACAAAACATTTGGTTGCACCACGTTTTGCCCTCAGAACAGCTTTAATTAGTTGGGGCATGGACTCTACAAGGTGGTGAAAGCGTTCCACAGGGATGCTGGCCCATTTTGACTCCAATGCTTCAAAAAGTTGTGTCAAGTTGGCTGGATGTCCTTTTGGTGGGGGACCATTCTTGACACACGGGAAACTGTTGAGCTTGAAAACCCCAGCAGCGCTGCAGTTCTTGACACATTCAAACCGGTGCGCCTGGCACCTACTATCATACCTCCTTCAAAGGCACTTAAATATTTTGTCTTGCCCATTCACCCTCTGAATGCCACACATACACAATCCGTGTCGCAATTGTCTCACGGTGTGATGGGTGTGGAGTCAGACTTAGAGAGCAGAAGGTAAACGGGAAAATCATTTTAATGTCCTTCGTAACAGGAACAGGTACAAAATAGGGTGAAGCCCAAAACACAGGCACAAACAACAACAACAACCCACTGTTACAAACACCGGACAGCGAAAACACAAAATCAACAATACACCACTAACGTACAATAACAACAAGCCCGCACAAACACCAGTGGGCTAAACGAACTTAACTAACACCCATCCCAAAACCCCAACAAGGAACAGGTGAAAACAATTAGACCAAAACAAACGAAAAGGAAAAAGGGATCGGTGGCAATCTAATAGCCTGGCGGCGACGACCGCCGAGCGCCACCCGAACAGGAAGGGGAGCCACCTTCGGTAATATTCGTGACACAAGGCTTTAAAATCCTTCTTTAACCTGTCTCCTACCCTTCATCTACACTGATTAAAGTGGATTTAACAATTGACATCAATATGGGATCATGGCCTTCACCTGGATTCACTCAGTAACTTGCTAACATCGGATAACCTTCATATACTGGCCATCTCTGAGACTCACTTAGCTAATTCTGATGATACAGCAGTAGCAATGTATGCATATACTGTAATTACGGAAAATACGTGAATGCCAATGGGGGAGGTGTTGCTGTATACTTTATGTTCAGAGCCAGTATACGTTCAACGTTAGCCAGTTAGCTTAGGTGCTTGACTGCCGTTGTGAGGTCAGAACCCTCGGATCAACCCTACTCCTCGGCCAGAGCGTCCAGTATGTTCTCTGAACCCTCGGATCAACCCTACCCCTCGGCCAGAGCGTCCAGTATGTTCTCTGAACCCTCGGATCAACCCTACCCCTCGGCCAGAGCGTCCAGTATGTTCTCTGAACCCTCGGATCAACCCTACTCCTCGGCCAGAGCGTCCAGTATGTTCTCTGAACACTCCGAGAGCGAAACGCTCTGAACTTCCGAATGGACAATCTGACAACACTCTGAATTTACGAACACCCAGAGCGCACTCTGTGCTTTGGCGCTCCAGATTGAATTTACAAACACACCCTATATTGCAACCCCTATTTTCTATATCTTTAACCAAAGATGAAAGGGAGTGTGTGTGTCCACAGGTGTGGAAGGAAGTTAAAGTAATTCCACTGCCTAAAAATAGGAAAGGCACCTTTGCTGGTTCTAACAGCCGCCCAATCAGTTTGCTGCCTGTTCTAAGTAAACTGATGGAGAGGGTTGTGTTTGACCAAATACAATGCTATTTTTTCAGCATGCATATAGAGAAGGGCACTCAACTTGTACAGCCCTGACTCAGATGACAGATGATTGGTTCAAATAAATTGATAATAAGATGGTAGTTGGAACTGTGTAGTTAGATTTCAGTGCAGTCTTTGATGTTATTGATCATAAAAAGTTATTGAAAAAACACCACCTGCCTTCACATGGTTGGAGAGTTATTTATCCAATAGAACCCAGAGTGTGTTCTTCGATAGAATCTTCTCTAACATCAGATATGTACAGTGCAGTGTCCCTCAGGGCAGTTGCCTTGGGCCGTTACTATTCTCTATTTTAACAAAGGATTTGCCACAGGTCTTACACAAAGCTAGAATGACTAAGTATACGGATGATCCCACACTTTACATGTCAGCACCCAAAGCCAGTGAGCTCACTGAAATTCTAAATAAGGAGTTACAGTCAGTACCAGAATGGGTGATTAACAATAAATGGGTCTTAAATACATCTCAAACTAAAGGTATTGGATTTGGTTCAAAACATTCTCTAAGACCTAAACCTCAACTGGAGTTGTACATAAAGGTTGTGGCTGTAGAGGCAAGTCGAGGAAGCTAAACTCCTAGGTATAACATTGGATGGTAATTTATCATGGTCAAGTCATATTGACAACGTTTCTGTGAAGACGAGGAGGAGTATATCTGTTATAAAATTATGTTCTGCAATTTTTTTGTCACAAATCAACTGTACTAGTTGTTCAGGCTCTGGTCGTGTCCCAAAGAAAGACCTAACAAAGCTGCAGCTGGCTCAAAACAAAGCAGAACACTGCACACACAGAACTAACATCAACAACATGCATGGCAGTCTTTCCTGGTTCAGGGTTGACGAGAGATTGACTGCTTCGCTTCTATTTTTTTAAATTCCAGATTGTCGGCATAATCAAACCCCCATACATACGCCACAAGACATGCCACCACGGGTCTCTTCACAGTCCCCAAGTCCAAAACAAATTGACGGCAAACACACGGTTTTATACAGAGCCATGATCGCATGAAACTCCCTCCCTCCCTTACTCAGGCAAACATCAAAATGACCTTTCAAAAGTGGATTAAACAACAACTCATGGAACTGCAGGTACTGTGAGGGGACAAACACACAACCACATAGACACACTCTAATGCACACATACTTTTTTAGTTGTGTTGTTTCTATTATTTCTTTGTTGTATTGTTTGTATATCGTTGTATTTTACATTTGTGTTACTGTCCTTGTCTATCAGTGTATCAGTGTTTTGTTACTTGTCATGTTTTTTGTGGACCCCAGGAAGAGTAACTGCTGCTTCTGCAAAAGCTAATAGGAATCCAAATAAACAAATAGGGTTAGGGTTAGGTTTAGGGTTATGGAAAATAGGATTTTGAATGGAATCAATTGTTCGGTCCCCACAAGGATAGTAATACAAACATGTGTGTACGTCATGGTGAGGTCCAGCTGTGAGAGAATGGTCAGTGTGTTCTAAATGTGATCTCATGGGAACAGGCGGGCGGTACGGTGAGTAGAGCAGATCACAGAGTAACACAGCTCAGCTAATCAGAGCAGGCTTCAGGGCAGAGGATTTACAGGTATGCTCACGTGAACAGGTGTTAGAAACAGCTGTAAATCAACATTGCTGACACCACATGACCGCATTGTTCCCTGTAATACACGCATGCACACACACTCCCTCGCACACATACTTGCAACTGGGCAACATAATAAGAGGTATTCTTGTCTGAGAGCATGGGAACCGGACTGTCTTTCCCACACACACACACACACACACACACACACTCTCTCACACACACACACACACACACACACACACACACACACACACACACACACACACACACACACACACACACACACACACACACACACACATACAGTCGTAACACTAACACAGACTCACATAGCCCATGCACACACGAACACACACACACACACACAGTGGGTTTGTTTATTCATTGCTGAGTCTTCTGACAGATGGGGAGGATAAAGTGTCCATTGTAGTTAAGTCATGGAAGGGGCCACAGCCAGATGCCCAGATGATCTGGGAATACCAGGAAGGACAAAACATAGAAAAGCAGGGATTCCTTATCCCGGTGCATTAGTCCCTATGAGATCCCACTACGCACATGTTACTACGGCAATGGATCAATTCGTCACATGGGTGTGGCAGAAAGACCAATTGACATGGTCAAATTGACACGGCCAATC
The DNA here is from genome assembly GCF_018296145.1 of Oncorhynchus tshawytscha. Lineage (NCBI taxonomy): Eukaryota > Metazoa > Chordata > Actinopteri > Salmoniformes > Salmonidae > Oncorhynchus > Oncorhynchus tshawytscha. The sequence continues at coordinate 10,770,334 of NC_056443.1, read as the reverse complement.
AGCCCATCTCCTGTGTGTGTGTGTGTGTGTGTGTGTGTGTGTGTGTGTGTGTGTGTGTGTGTGTGTGTGTGTGTGTGTGTGTGTGTGTGTGTGTGTGTGTGCGTGCGTGTGTGGGTGTGTGTGTTAGCAGAGATTTTGGCAGACTCACTAGTGTGTTTTTATGGGTCTGTAACTCCTAACTCCTTGACTTAAAGGATATGTCTGTCATGGGATGTCTTTCTCAGTGTGTGTTTGTGTGTGTGTGTGTGTGTGTGTGTGTGTGTGTGTGTGTGTTTGTGTTTGTTTCCCTGTGCTGCAGGGGTGGAGAATGTGACCATTCAACTGAACCTGGAAGCTGAGTTCCACTTCACACATCTCATCATGACTTTTAAGGTGGCCACACACACACACACACGCACGCACGCACACACACACACACACACACACACACACACACACACACACACACACACACACACACACACACACACACACACACACACACACACACACACACAGCTGTGTTTAAGGTATGTGGAAAATCACCCTAGTCTCTTGAGATGGATGGGAGAGAGGGCCCTTGTAAAACACTATACTCAGTACTGCTGGCATCAGTGTATTGAGTCTATCCAGCTTCCTTTAGAGCCCTCAATGTATCTCTGTTTCCGTCTCTGGTCTGGACTCTCCTCTCTCATTCATTCTTGTTCTCATTTGCTCTTTTTCTTTCTTTCTGTGTTATAATATTAGGACCCAGAGTTATCCCTGGTGGGGTCACGTGGTCAAGAAGCTAGTCCTTTATATTTGTTGTATTTCTGTGTTTACAAATTAGAATGATCTCTTTGATTGATAGACGTTCCGTCCGGCTACCATGGTGATCGAGCGTTCCATGGATTTTGGGGAGAAGTGGCAGGTGTACCGTTACTATAGCTATAACTGTGAGTCCGCCTTCCCTGGGATATCCGTGGGACCCATGGTCAAAGTGGACGACATCATCTGTGACTCTCGCTACTCTGACATAGAGCCGTCCGCAGAGGGAGAGGTGTGCATCTGTGTGGCCTTTGAGCTTTTGCAAGGGGTGGGGGTAGAAGCTGTGGCTCCAGAATGATTGAATTATAACCCAGTAAACTTTTATTTTTACAATCCTTCTCTTCTTCCCTCACTCCCCCTCTCTATCAGGTGATATTCAGGGTGCTGGACCCGGCGTTTGAGATTGAAGACCCTTACAGTCCCAGGATACAGAGTAAGTAACTACAGTACAACACCAGGCCAGAGGTGGTATATCTCATTAGCTACATATGATCCAGTTAGTACTGCAACAAATCATTTTCTAAGTGTAATAACCGAAGTCTGAGCAGTGGCGGTAGTTAAGGCAACACTGCAGGGCAGGGGTTAGAGGTCAGGTTATCCTGGCACCTCTTATGGAATTTCACATGTAGAAGCTACACACACACACACACACACACACACACACACACACACACACACACACACACACACACACACACACACACACACACACAGAGGGGCCCCTCATGTTAAGTATGTAGTGAATGTGTGTGTAGGGTGTAGGGAGCCTTCAGAAGGAGGATCCCACATCTTTAGGGTCAGAGGTCATAGAGATGAGCTTGGAGAAGATCCAGAACCTAATATAAAGACACAGTGACCTACAGAAACATTCCTATAACGTACCACTGCTGTTTTAGATGGGCCGTTACATTAGGACGGGTAAGTGTGCCTTTATCCTGATTGTGTGTGTGTGTGTGTGTGTATGTGTCTCCATATGTGTGTGTAGACATGCTGAAGATCACTAACCTGCGTGTCCAGTTCACTAAGCTCCACACACTGGGTGACAACCTGCTGGACTCCAGAGACGAGGTCACAGAGAAATACTACTATGCCCTCTTCGACATGGTCGTCCGCGGCAACTGCTTCTGCTACGGACATGCCTCCAAATGCGCCCCTGTTGATGGGATACACGTAGGCACAGAGGGCATGGTGAGTGAAGCACACACGCAGACACACACTCACACACATACACACAAAACAACATACACACACAAGCGACATGCACACATTCCCCTAATAGGTTGTGTGACCATTAAGAGGGATATGACTCGAGTAGTTGCTTTTTCTCTTGTCTTTGGGACTAGCACCTCTAACACGAGTGTTTCTCTCTCTCTCGCGCTCTCTTTCTGTGCGTGTGCGTGTGTGTGTGAATGCGTGCGTGCCTGTGTGTATCCAGGTCCATGGTCACTGTATGTGTAACCACAACACAGAGGGTCTGAACTGTGAGCACTGTAAGGACTTCTACAACGACCTGCCCTGGAGGCCTGCAGAGGGACGCAACACAAATGCCTGCAAGAGTGAGACACACACACACAAACACACACTGGTCACACTGTGCCAGATATATACAGAGTCTGGATCATTCTGTTCCAGATATGTTAAATATATTCAACAGGGGGAAATCTCCCTAATTCCATCCTGTTGGTAGTGTCTTTTGAAGTGCAAAATATGTTTTAACAAAATATTCTCTCTATTTCTCTCTCTCTCTCTGCCCCCCTCACCCTTCACCATCTCCCTCTGTCTCTCTCTCCTTCTCCCAGTGTGCGAGTGTAACCACCACTCCAGGTCATGTCACTTTGACATGGCTGTGTATCTGTCTACGGGGAATGTGAGTGGAGGAGTGTGTGATGAGTGTCAACACAACACCATGGGGCGTCAGTGTGAGCAGTGCAGACCCTTCTACTACCAGCACCCCGAAAGACACCTGAGAGACCCCAACATCTGTGAACGTACGTCACCGTCTCTCTGTGACCTAAGACAAGGGCCAAGAGGTTGCTGGCCTCACCTATGACCTCTGACCTATCAAGGTCAGAGGTCATACTCTCAACTCTCCCTTTGATCTCTGTCTCTGAACGTAACACTCTTAATGTACTGTTGGAGTCTCTGTTCTCTTCTTTTTCTCCCCTTCGTCTCTCCCTCTCCAATACCCCCCCCCCCAAACTCTTTCTGTTTCTGTCTCCTTCAACTGCCTCATCACTCTCCCTCCTACCCTCCCTGTCCCCTCGCATTCCTTCCTGTCTTTTTCTCTCACTCACCTCCCTCCCTCTCCCCCTGTCTGTAGCGTGTAGCTGTGACCCAACGGGCTCCCTGCAGGGTGGTGTGTGTGACGGCAGGACAGACGTGTCTGCTGGTCTGATAGCAGGGCAGTGTCGCTGTAAGACCAGTGTGGAGGGAGAGCGCTGCGATCACTGTAGACAGGGACACTACGGCCTGGGACAGGGACCAAACGGCTGCCTGCGTGAGTCTAACACACACACACACACACACACACACACACACACACACACACACACACACGCACACACACACACACACACATACACTCCTATCTTTTTGTCTCTCATTGTTTATTTGACGTGTGTGTGTTTTCGGCAGAGTGTACCTGTAATCCCCTGGGCACACTGCCTGGAGGAAGCCCATGTGACATGGACACAGGAAACTGCTTCTGCAAACGCCTTGTCACCGGCAGGAACTGTGACCGGTGTCTGGTGAGGGACTTACCGACCACATCACTGTGTGTCTGCAGTGTGTGTGTGTGTGTGTTTATTTATAACTCTATTATTTTGTTCCTGCAGCCGCAAAACTGGGGCCTGAGTAATGACATGGACGGCTGCAGACCATGTGACTGCGACCAGGGCGGAGCCGTCAACAATGAGTATGTTTTAACTGATCACATCATGCCTCTACTCATATGATCCAATCACAGCACGCATCTACTCATATGATCCAATCACAGCACAACTACTCTTCATAATTCCACCCCGCCCAAAAATGCATGGTTGCGGAAATGTATTTGAAGGTATTGGATATTCACTAACAATCAGTTTTTCGCATTCTGTTGCTCTCCCTATTTATCTCTTTCCCTATTGTCCCCCCTCTCTCTCCCTCCATCTCTAGTTGTTCTCCGATATCAGGCCAGTGTCAGTGTCGAGAACACATGTATGGGAGGTGTTGTGACCAGGTGGAGTCAGGATACTACTTCATCGCCTTGGACCACTACACCTACGAGGCTGAGGAAGCCAAGCACGGCCCTGTGAGTGTGTGTGTGTGTGTGTGTGTGTGTGTATTGTGACGGCCCTGAATTATTCTGAACCGTCTCAGTGCAGCTCCTTCCAATAGGGCGCTTTCCCTTTAATTCCCAATTAAATAGCCAGCATCAGCTGCGCAAAAGGGGGGTTGTGATGGAGACGTGAATGAGGATGTGTTCAACGCTCAGTGCCGAAGCTTCTCTATTCCGTTTGTTTTGTTGCCGTTAAACGTGTGTTTTGTAGCCTAAGAGAGTTTACCCAGGATCGGATCCACTCTTTGCGTCCGTGGACCACACCTCTCCGTTCTTCGTGGCCTTTCTCCGCTGGAGATCTATTGGCGGATTGGATTGTCTGACTGACCGACTGACTACCACCTTTTTGTATACGGTATTTCATTTGTTTTGATGCGATGTATACTTTGATTTATGTAGTTAGTTGTAGTTGAGGACTTAGTAAGAGTTGATACGCTTTAAAGTTCTGTGGTAAAATAATTGTTATATTGATTGTATGTTTAATACTGGGTTTACGCTACACGGAATGAACGGACAAACATTGGGTGACAAAAGTCACTTGAGTTCACTGAACTCCTTTACCGGGCTGGACTCTTTTTAGGCCCGAGGTACAGGACATTTCTGGAGGAACCAGAACTCATTGTGATATTATTATATGTGTGTAATCATTGTTGTTGCTAATACAACCCACGCAAAAGAATATAGTTGTTTTTGAAGTTCTTTCCAATGTTTTAAGGGTTTATGAAAAGTTTATTTCCATCCTGACTTTTACATAAGTCCTTTGTATTGGTGTAGACTTGACGGACCAGATGGGACTCATTCCCACCCAAACTAAAAGGAGAAACCAATGTTTTCTCTGGTAGGCACAACCTACCTGGCACCCCTATAAATAATAACCTCAAGTCAAAACCGTTACATAAAAAATGGCACCCCAGATGGGACTTGAACCCACAATCCCTGGCTTAGAAGAACTCCTTGCCACATTGAGGAATGTGTTGCATGGGACAGCTCGAGACTGGTGGGATGTTGCACGTCTCACCACTACCTCCTGGGCTGACTTTGAGGCCAAGTTTTCCTCTGCATTTCTGTCTGAGGACTACACAGATGCGCTGGCAGACAGAGTCAGGAATCGAGTGCAAAGCGAGAAAGAGAGTGTCCGTGACTTTGCATACGGTTACCACTCCCTGTGCAGAAGGTGGAAACCTGGCATTGAGGAGGAAGAGGTCATTAAATTGATCTTGAAGAACATCAACCCACTACTAGCCAGTCAACTCCGAGAACGAGTCACCACTGTCGATGGACTGGTTCGCTTGGGACAGCAGTTTGAGAAGGACAGAGAATGCCAACAGCAATATGACCAGAGAAAGAAACAGACACCCAAACGGTTACCCAAGACAGACTATCAACAACAGCTAGAGTCTCCAGCCAAGACCCCTCTCATGTTCTGTTGGAGATGTAGCCAAAAGGGACATTCTTCAGCTACATGTCCAAGACCGTATCAAGTAAACCCTTCCAGAAACCACAAATCACAACAGGCCAACACCCCTAACTCTCTTTGCAGGAATGACCATCCTACTCTGGGTGCTTTAACCAGAGCTGAAACTCCAAGAGTCACTGCCTACGCCCCCCCATCGACATCCCCTTCCTTTCAGTTAATACCGCACCAATCAGAAGCTACAAAGTTACATGATTGGGGTTCAAATGTGGCAGTCTTCTCTGCCGTTGCTCCGGTACCACGAACCCTTGATAATCCTTCTGACGATCTCCTTTTACAGGCTGTGAGAAGAGCTCAGCTGGAACAGCCAGAGGAGTTAAAGCTGTTGAAACAGCTGCAGAATAACGCTGATGTATGTACTTCAAGGCTAGGACGCACCGGGCTCCTGAAGCACAAAATATTCCTTACACAGGAAATGCCGATCAAGCAAAAGCCATATCGTTTGTCCCCAGCGACACTAATCATCCAAAAGGGACTCATTAATGATATGTTAACACAAGATATAATAGAACGTTCCTCCTCTCCCTGGGCTGCTCCTTTTGTCCTCATCCCAAAAAAAGACTGGTGGTCTTAGATTTTGTGTGGACTATAGGAAGACCAACAATGTTTCCCAGACTGATGCCTATCCTCTTCCCACCATCCATGAGATCCTGGAGTCATTGTCTGGCGCTGTTGTGTTCACTACCCTTGACCTCAATAGTGGTTATTGGCAGGTTGAGATGGACCAGGAAAGCAAGGAGAAGACTGCTTTTGTCTGTGCTGAGGGCTTGTTTTCCTTTAAGGTGATGCCCTTTGGATTAAAGAATGCCCCTGCCACTTTCCAAAGACTCATGGAGATTGCGTTAGGTGAGCTCAAAGGAAGATCTGTTTCGTCTACCTGGACGATATAATTATCTACTCAGAACAGAGAAAGACACTTTCAAGATCTTCAAGCAGTGTTGGACAAGCTAAGAGAAGCTGGTCTGA